>NC_087204.1:76282005-76287005 GCF_015104395.2 Macrobrachium nipponense
GATCGTTTTTCTATCACTCCCTCAGGTGGGTGCTCGTACCACTTATTGCATTTATTATTATTATTATTATTATTATTATTATTATTATTATTATTATTATTATTATTATTTATTATTTTGTCTTAAAAGGTCCACAATAATGAAAAATGATGGAGTTCGTGTATAATTTCCAAACCCTTTACAAAGCTCTCAAAACGGTTTTGTAAATTATACATGACTTCCAATAATTTTCATTATTGTGGACCTCATAGAACATTATATACTCTGGCGATAGAGAGTTTTCCCCAATTATTATCATTATTATCTCGGAAGAGCGTACAACTCTCAGACTAACTGAGGTAATTCGATAGCATGGCCCGTCTGGATGCCACTGGCTTCATTCGTCTTTTGAAAATCGGTAGAAAGTCTGTACCCGAAACGTCAAGTAATAACTGTATTGTGGACAGCTGCTGTATAATGTATTGACCCTCCACTACAAAGAAACTCATTCGAGAGATTGAAAAAACTACAATACAAAACTCACAGCGTCATTCAGAGGGCCCTTCAATTCAATGAGTTTACTATTATTATATTATATAAGTTCAAACGAAAATGAAGTGCATTGCTGCCCCACTTAAAAGATTTCACCTTGCAAAGGCACTCTGGAAAGTTCTGGCACACATTCAGTGAATTTCGTTCACCAGAAGATATTTCTTCCATTTTAAAATCAGATAGAAACCAAACTTTACAAGCCGAATAATATTAATATGCATGCAAACACTATAACATATGAAATTGGCAGAAAAATAACATGAATTAAAAAAACTTAATGCAACATTTTGGAACCTAAAACTGTCGTTCAGTGAAATGAGAGGACTGAAGTAGGGAACAAAACTCATCTTCCAATTTCGCTAATAATTTTGAGTATTTTCCTTTACTATTACATTCGAATATCTATGTTTCAGGACTTAAATATTTAAATTAATGTCGATATCTAGAAATATTCCTTCCGATCTAAACAAGTTAAAAATGCGCCGGAAGTTTCTTCGGGGCAATCGAGTTTCTGTATGAGCCACGGCCCATGAAGCTTTCGATCACGGCCTGGTTGATGCCCTGTCCTATATCGTTGCCAGACGCAAGAGTATTGCTAACTAACCTTAAGTAAAATAAGAACTGTGGCTAAAGGGTTGCAGTTTGGTATGTTTGATGACTGGAAGACTGAAGATCAGCTTACTAATTTGCAGCCCTCTAGCCTCAGTAGTGTTTTTAGATCTGAGGGCGGACAGAAAAGACAGACAATAATTTCTTTTACCGAAAGCTAAAAAAGAATACGACCATTTCAGTGGCAGCTGTTGTCGTGACGTCACTCATCGTGAGAGCGGGAAAACAAACCATTTCACAAAAATCAGTAGATTGTCAGCTTTACCGAGATGGATTTCACTGTTGACGTCCCAGGAAACACGGCGAGCTTTAGGTTAAATTAACGGTTATGTGAGAAAAGCTAAATAAAAAAAATATAAGACTAATATGGAGAATTTGAAAAGGATAGGTCTAACAGTCCAAGTAAAAAAGGTGTCGCTCAAGGTGAATATTAGTTTTAGTTTTCTTTTCTGTAAAAAAAAAAAAAAAAAAAAAAAGAAATGTGAAGGCTTTGTCTGTCCGTCCGCACTTTTTCCGGCCGCCCTGAGATCTTCAAATCTACTGAGGCTAGAAGGCTGTAAATGAATATGTTGATCATGCACCCTCCAGTCATCAAACATATCAAATGGCAGCCCTCTAACCTCATTAGTTTTTTTTAATTTTATTTACGGTTAAAGTTAGCCATAATCGTACTTCTGACAATGAGATAGGATATGCTACCACCTGGTAGTGGTTAAAGTTTCATGGGCCGCGTGTCATACAGCTGGGTGGTTCGATTGCGCCGAAGAAAGTTCAGATTGAGCCGAAGAAAGTAAGGCGCATTTATTCCTTTTTTTTTGTTTTTTCTTAAATCCCGAGTCTGTTATAACAAAATCACATTGCTTCATTTTATGATGTTCCGTCATAACAATGGAGGCTTTATTGTCATAACGTGTATCATAATTTGGCATTTATATCATTGTAGTCTGTTGTCTGTTGTTAAGAAATAAACCTTTATACTTCTCCATGTAGGCCTATTATAGAAATGACACTGTATCGTTATAGGGCTCGATAATAGGAATTGATTTTTCTACCATTATAGATCTATTATATTAATTGGATATTTGCATCAGTATAGGTCTATTGTATGAATCAATGATTTATTTCATTATAGAGCCATTTAGATAATGATTCCTCTAAACTTGACACAGATGTTATATACAGAGACAAGGAGTAGACGTAGGATCTGTGCTCATTTTCTGCATCCTCCTAATTATTTATAAAATATCCATCCATCAGAGAAACGTGTATGGATGATTGTAGTAGCTCTATAAGGTGGATGGCTGCGTCGACAATTGTAAAATGGTTAATGATATTATTATTATGGTAATGAAAGGCCAGATAACTCCTGTAAAATATTTTATATATACATCGATATGTTGCTATGAAATTTTATCCAGTCATATTATTATTATTAATAATATTATTTTTTTTTTTTGCTTTATCACAGTCCTCCCATTCGACTGGGTGGTATTTATAGTGTGGGTTTCCGGGTTGCTTCCTTGCCTCCTTACGAGTCCATCACTTTTCTTATTATGGCGCCGTTTCTAGGATCACACTCTTCTGCATGAGTCCTGGAGCTACTTCAACTTCTAGTTTTTCTAGATTCCTTTTCAGGGATCTTGGGATCGTGCCTAGTGCTCCTATGATTATGGGTACAATTTGCACAGCCATATCCCATATCCTTCTTATTTCTATTTTCAGGTCTTGATACTTATCCATTTTTCCCTGTCTTTCTCTTCAACTCTGGTGTCCCATGGTATTGCTACATCAATGAGTGATACTTTCTTCTTGATTTTGTCAATCAACGTCACGTCTGGTCTATTTGCACGTATGACCCTATCTGCTCTGATACCATAGTCCCAGAGGATCTTTGCCTGATGGTTTTCTATCACTCCTTCAGGTTGGTGCTCGTACCACTTATTACTGCAAGGTAGCTGATGTTTCTTGCACAGGCTCCAGTGGAGGGCTTTTGCCACTGAATCATGCCTCTTTTTGTACTGCTTCTGTGCAAGTGCCGGACATTCGCTGCTATGTGGTTTATGGTTTCATTTTTCGTTTTGCACTTCCTACATATGGGAGAGATGTTATTTCCATCTATCGTCCTTGGAACATATATGGTTCTAAGGGCCTGGTTTGTAGTGCCATTCCTCTGTTTCTGTTTGTCATTCTCCTGTCTCTCTATATTTCTGGGTCTTCGTCTACTTTTTATCAGTCCCTTCTTCCCATGCACTCTTGAACCACTCGTCTTCACTGGTTTTCAGATATTGCCCCATTGCTCTGTTCCCGATGTTAACGCAGTCATCTATACTAGTAGTCCTCCTCCTCCTTCCTTTCGTGTTATGAAAAGCCTGTCCGTATTTGCTGTAGGGTGTAGTGCTTTGTGTATTGTTATATGTTTTCCTAGTTTTCTGGTCTATGCTGCGGAGTTGTGCCTTCGTCCATTCCACTATTCCTGCGCTGTATCTGATTACTGGCACTGCCCAGTGTTTATGGCTTTATCATATTTCCATTATTATTCTGTTAAAAAGAATGGCAGAATTAAGCGAGTTGATTTTATACTGTTTTTTTAGTTTTTCTTGCAATAGAAAACACACTATATAAAAGCAACTCGCTTAATTCTACCATTCTTTTGAACAGCATTTGCCTAAAAGAGGGTCTTCTACGAAAAAATATTATTATTATTATTATTATTATTATTATTATATTATTATTATTATTATTATTATTATTGGGGGTTGCTGTTAGTGTTATTCTTCTTTGAGCTTTTTCATACAAAATTAATCCGTCCATTTGGCAAACTTTAACTTCATCTTGTCGGTAGCTTAGTAAACATTATTTCAAAAGAATCTTGGCCTCTTGTGGTGCCAGAATAATTAGAAAAATGTGAAATTTTTTCAAATAAAATCTGTAAATTGTTTCGAGGACAGGACACAAGATGCTAGAAAATACAAATAAAGTTTGCTTGTATGGCACATGCTTCATAGATAAAATTATGTATTCATATTCGGTCACTGGAAAATGCTCCTAAGATTGTTTTTCAAAAGATTTGTTAACCAATATCTTCCTAATCATGGCAGTATTAGACATTAAATGTATATTAATTTTTCTCAACAAATTATTATATGATATTCTCATGTATCCACATACTGATCATACCTCACTGCAGCGTAATTAAAGAATGTCGGTTTCTATGATATAAATGTGTATTTTATTATGAAACTGAATTCAAAGCTACAATGGACAGTGACTGTCATTTTATTTCCCGTAACTCATATCCTGATATTGTTAGCTTGCTCATGCATTTCCTCCACGCTGACCCCGTATTGACTCCTTTTCTTGAAAAGGTGTAGTCTATTTATAATGGTATGTGATTTATTTCTTTTGTAGAACAATAATATTTCATATCACTGGCATTTTTATGAACATTTATTCATCACTCATATTTATTTAAAAATCTACTACACTTCATTTCTGTTCGGTCTCTATTTTCCTTGCCAATGATATTATTCTTTAGAAACTTACCCGACAAGTGTGAGTCTTCTAGACGTTTTGACGTGACTTATGTGGCTTTGTGAACAATTTGAATATAGTATTTTGAGAAGAGCATTTGTTCATAATTCTTGCAGCGATTACTCTCCTAAAATTTTCTTTGTTCTTTCTTTCCAGATGAAGTACGAAAGCTGAACTCAACTCTTCACAAGAAGTTTCTAAAGGAGGCTGGAGTACTTTTAAAAGCTTCACTGTTTATCATCTGTACCTCGTCTTGAGGCTTCAGCGTGTCTTGTGGAAATTATGAATTCATAAAAAGTAAAAAAAAAATCCAGCGTATTGTTGTCATG
>NC_087204.1:76292005-76299505 GCF_015104395.2 Macrobrachium nipponense
GTCTTACCCCTTCTTTGATATGCCATTTCTGTTTTTCCAAGGCATCCACTTGGAGTTTTCCATCATCTGTATTGGTATTTATTTCTCCATCTTTTCATTTACCTTCTCAATCTGACCCTGACAAATATTCATTCTTTTTTTTCCCCTCTCACCCAGCCTTTCATGGTTTTTCATCTTTTTATCTAGATTCCCTAAAGTATCACCAACTAACATTGGATTTTCTGCAAACTTGTTCCTAGATCCACTTTTCTCCTAAAAAGTCCCCCTCATAATGCATATTCTACCACAAGTGTCATTTCCATTGTTATTGTTGTTAATATTTGTTTTTAGGAATTTTCCTTTTCGTAATATAATAATCTCAGTTTTCTTTATATCACATCAGTATGAGTTGTATTTAACCTAGCCCTATAACTCATTCCTTATGTACGCAACGATTCCTTTTAACTCTCAAACTGTATCGTAAGGAATTACTTCATCCAAACTATGCCTTCCATGTCGAAGCATATTACCTAACCGTAATAAGTATAACATACATACATACATACATACTACATACATACATAAAATGAGATGCACCGTATTATGGTGAAAGTGGGATTGACTGGCAGTCTGAGGTTAAGTGTATCTTTGTTTAACCAGACCACTGAGCTGATTAACAGCTCTCCTAGGGCTGGCCCGAAGGATTAGATATTTTTATGTGGCTAGGAACCAATTGGTTGCCTAGCAACGGGACCTACAGCTTATTGTGGAATCCGAACTACATTATATCGAGAAATGAATTTCTATCACTAAAAAAAATCCTCTGATTCCGTGTTGGCAGGCAGTCTGAGGTGTGTAAGGTACATCTGCTGCTGGGAAAGATTCCAGGGAAATAAGTGAGAGACATTATTGCTTATGTGTATAAGGATAGGAGTATTGAGATCAGTGTAAGAATATAAGGCGCTGATATTAATTAGTACACGTACAGGTGCATTGTATGATTTTGATTGGGAAGTAGAATATTTATGGCTTAAGATTCATGGAGAGGAAAAGTTGTAGTTGCAGACAAGGAAAATGGGTTGTATGAGTGTGAAATGGCTGACTTTTGAAGATGCTGTAGTCTTGAATATTGGACGCGAATGAGGTGAAAACGACGGAAGCTGTTGGGATGATAAATATGGCTTATTAAAGACTAAAAGAGTGAGGAAGTTGGCGATATGAAGAACTGGTAAAGAAGTTATGACAAGTGAAATGATGGCCCACATTGTCTTCAGAGGATCTGGTCGTTGTTTATCCTTTTCACTTTCACGTAATACTTGCATGTAATGTATATATAATATATATATATATATATATATATATATATATATATATATATATTATATATATATATATATAATGCAAAGATTTGTGTATATTCAGGTTTCAGTCTTGGTTGTTGCAAAAAACAAAGACAAAGGCGTTCAGTTGCTTGTTCAGACTTCAAGCCATATGTAAATTGGAAAATGTCTGTGTTCGTTTGTTTGTTTGTATGAATGCTATACTAATCCACATATCTTGACCCAGGAAGGTTTTAGGGTGGATCCGAAATTTGAGGGTTGTTTGTCTAGGAGGGCTTATAATCCCTCTTTTTACGCCCCTCAATTTTACAAATCCACATTTCTTGACCGATTTTGATGAGATTTTTACCATAGACTAAAACACACGCACACACACACACACACACACACACTTCTAGAAATCAGTGCTGTGCGGGTAAGACATCACTAGGTGGTGACAGAGAGAGAGAGAGAGAGGAGGAGAGAGAGAGAGAGATGAGAGAGAGAGAGAGAGATGGGGGTGTTATGGAGAGAAAAAAAAAAGGAAAAAATACAGAGAGGGTTGGGGAGAGAGAGAGAGAGAGAGAGAGAGAGAGAGGTGGTGTTAGGGAGAAGAAGAGGGGAAAGAGACAGGGAGGATTAGAGAGAGAAAGAAAGATTGAGAGAAAGGAGTTAGAGGGAGAGGATGTGAGAGATTGAGAGGGGGAGGAAGTGAGAGGGAGAGTAGAGGGGATGTCAGGGAGGATAAAGATGGGAAGAGAGAGAGAGAGAGAGAGAGAGAGAGAGCGAGTTTATTAGTTGTCATTCAAGAGTTATCCCGGGCAGTACCGGGTTGGTCAGCTAGTAATGCACAGTTTGTAAGTGTTGGGAGAAGAAAAAAGGGAAAACCTACAAAGGGTGTGATAGATAGCATAGTGTAGGTATTGAAATTGAAGGCCCTTAATTCTTATAAGCTAGATAATATGGGCAAAAAATAGATAAATGGCGCAGTATGAGTAAGGGGCTTGACACACGTTTTATGAGCCTACTCTGTTTGTTCATAAAGTGGCCAGTATTGTGGAAGTTTTTTTCACAGATTAAACAGAAGAAGGATGAAAGTGGAGTTATATATAATATATATATATATATATATATATATATATATATATATATATATATATATATATATATATATATATATATTATTTCTGCAGAGAATGCCACGCCAACCAACCTTTTTTCCTCTCATGTTTTGGGGCTTATGGTATATCGTCGCTTTCCCATTAACTGGATTAACGATGAAGACAAACCAATAATGCCAAGGTAATTGGTGTATCAAAAGCCCCTTCCGCCACACACACAGATCGATAATGGCAAAAGCCGTGATTACGCATGCGCCTCAATCTTCAGGTCTTCTTTTGCCATGCTATTTTTTTTTCTTTTTTTTTTCTCCTGCGGCTTTACACATGTGTGGCCTTATCTTTGGCTTTGCATTCACAGATGTGTTTAATTTTACTGCTTTCGTATGCTGTGCGGATTGGTTTTTTTAAAGCATTTAATGTTTGTATATTATAGTTGTATGTATTCGTCTTTACCCCCTATTTTTAGTTGCGTATTGATAGGGTTTTTTTTAAAACTAATGTTGCGCTTGACGTTATTCAGATGAAAACAGAGAAAACTAGAAACTCAGAGTAAAATAGCAGTGAATGGAGTATATACTCTTCAGATATATTAACGAATAAACAGCAGTTTGAAAATGTTAAAAAAAAACTTGTAATGTGGATCATGACATTTGGAAGTATAATAAAAACTTGTCATTAACATCCGAACTTCAACATTTATAGCACTGCCACGAACGTCTCGTTTGGTTGGATGAGCTCAGAGGACCTCATCAGGTCTCGTATTGTCTGTAACACCTTTTTGCATTTATTTTCCTTGAATTGTATAGAATAGTTAAAAAAATGTTCTAGATAGATAATTTCGATCGTTGTTTGAAAGGAAAATAGCACAAAACATGTTTTTGTACGCTTCAGTAGATTAAGTCAACGGATTATAGCCAGGATCCAGGAATGATAACAGTCTTCCAGTAGTCGATGAACAAAAGAACTGAAGCTGCTCCCATTAAAACTGGAGTGCTTTCAAAGAAATACATACATACCTTTGGCCGCATTAGTTCTGTGATGATAAATTTGTGCATGGAGAGTATTGCAGAGCATTCTCAAACATTCAAAATCAGTAAGTAGAATGGTACATGTGCACTCAAAATCATTGAGTTGGGGGAAGGTACGAAACTCGTTTAAGCAATAGTCTTAGTTTAGACTCGTATCCTTTGTTGCGACTTACTATGTAAGTTGCTGCTCCGCCCACATAACTGTTAGGGTGAGCAACCAATTCGGTTTGCATTAGGGAGAAGAGAGTCCTGATTTTGGGGGGTGGGGGGGTACCGCCGTCAGCGCACCTTATGCGGTGCAGTAGGCATCATTTGAGGTTCTTTGCAGTATCCCTTCGGCCCCTGGCTGCAACCCCCTTTCATTCCTTTTACTGTACCGCCATTCTTATTCTCTTTCTTCCATCTTACTGTCCACCCTCTCGTAACAATTGATTCATAGTGCAAATGCGAGGTTTTCTTCCCGTTACAACTTTCAAACATTTTCACTGTCGATTTCCGTTTCAGTGTTGAGTAGCCTTAGTTGCCCCAGCTTTTGGCATGTATGCCAAAACATTATAAATAAATGATGGAGGATCGATAACAAAGGTCAAAAGTAGTATCATATACACGCTTCACTACCTTATTTCCAAGGGCGAAATTAGCCTGATCCAGGTGAGGCCCCAGAGCAACTGCCCTGTAGAGTACCATGAAAAATATCATCATTGTCAACTTGGTCTTTAAGAAGAACACTGATGCAGTCTGAGTAGATTGCTTTGCCTTCCTCAAATGTAATAGAGGTCACGGCTAAACAGTCTTGTGGTTAATCCTGTCAAAAAACAGCGCTAAATTTGATAAGTTTTCTTGGGGCGTGACTGGCAATATTTCTAAGTAAATATTTCTTGTAAGTGTTTTAACAGTCAGGTTGGAAGAGTTTAGATTCAAGATACTTGAATTTTCCATCATCCATTTTGGGAAAGTAGACAGGCTAGGCCTATAACTGTATTGTCATTGGGAACAAAGTGGGCGTAACTTATCTGCTTATTTTGAAATTGCAATTATGTGAGTATTCGAGTGCTCATACATACATACTCTACACGCGCACACACAGTACAAACAGCTTTACATTTGTGTGTGTGTGTATGTGCGTGTGTGTGATTGTGTTTCTTCATTATGCCATTGATGTGCATGCGTGGTTTCTCTAGCATTCCAGCCTTTGCATTATATTTTTATAGCCAGAGACTTAAATTGGTAAATTCTTATGTGACGGGCTAACCTCACTTTAAAGAAGCTAGGTCTGAATCACACAAACACACACACACACACACCTGTTTCTAATTTTATCTTTACACTAATTCTTTCATATAATAACTGACATTTCTCTGACATGACCAAACCAAGTATACATCCTAACAAATTTCCAGTGATATTGTAAACTTACACTCACAGACACGCAAAGCTTCAAGTTGACAACAATATGGGCAAAAACTATTGGTGATTCCTGTAAGGAATTTAAAGATAGACACTATCTTTAGATTCCATTCAACTAAAATAAATGTGCCTTTTAGGCGTTGAATTTAAACATTTCACGTACGACTAATGAATCACAGAATTTGAATACCAGATGTTTTGAATAATACAAAATGCTTTATGAAAAATGAAAGCCTATATGTTCATTAGGTCAGTCAGTGGAATCAATAGAAAATAAAGACTTTCTTTTTGCAATAATTATCAGCAACAAGACCAGGAGCTGAGCTTGTTCGTGTAAAAATGCTTTCAGAAATATATATTTTCAGTAGTATATTTGCAGGTGGTGATTCCAAGTAAGATATGATGACTCACTTTTGCCTCGTCATCAGGACATCTTATAGCAGTGAATCATCAAGATATAGCAATGACTCATCGGGCATATATTATAGTAATTACTCAGCATTATATAACTCAACAGGTTATATAAGTATAGTAATGACTCAGTATGCTATGTTATAGTAATGACTCGTCAGGATATGTTACAGTAATTACTCATTGTACCTTACAGGAATGACTCAGCATGATAAATTACAGTAATGACTTATCAGGATATATTATAGTAATGACATAGCACTATATCTTACAGTAATGTCGCAGCATGATGTATTACAGTAATGAATCGTCAGGATATATTATAGTAATTACTCAGCATTGCATCTTACAGTAATGACTTCATCAGATAAACTATAGTAATGTTTCAAACATGATATTTTTCAGCAACGACATATCAGGATATCTTATAGTAATGACTCAGAAGGTTATTTTACGGTAGTGACTCAGTAGGGTATCTTAAGGTGCGTTCACACGGTCGAACAATGTCCGACGGACAAACATTGTTACCATATGAAAGGCGAAGCAGGATGACGTTATAAGCGTTGAAACGATGGAAGTAGATCTGGCAACAAACTGTGGCACCAGATGAGGTTGTTATACCACTGTTTTACTCTGCTCACTAGGCAAAGACAGGCAGACCGACAATTGTTAATTGGTAATCAATGTTTGTCCGATCGGACATTGTTCGACCGTGTGAACGCACCTTTATAGTAATGATTCAGCAGGATATCTTATAGTAATGACTCGGAAAGATATCTTGTAGTAATGACCCCTCAGAAGGATATCTTATGGTAATGGACCCCAGGGATACAGTACAACTTGAATGAATCAGAGATGGTCCTTTCAAAAGAACTTGAAAGGTTAAATTGTCCATCCTTTTGAAAGTTTTCTCCCCTGCTTAAAATAAACCTGTGTGTAGGCCTACATGCTAACGTTTAGCACTTCAGATAAACACTTAAGTAAAGCAAATGCTTTAAGTAAAATACTCTACTTTTGAGGAGCATGACTTTTTAAGTACCATTCAGACTTTTCCATCTTCTCAAAGGACTACGAACTTTCGCTTGGACTTGTCTTGATGGATTCGGAACTGGACTCTGATTCATTCATGAGAGATTAAAACCTTCACCCGGACCTTCCTGAAGGATTCATAGCCTTCATTCAGACCTCTCCTGTTTGCAGTGATAAACTCCCTCGCGTTCCATAACTACAATCATGTTTTGCCAAAGGAAATGTAACAGGAGGCCTCATAATAATACTAAACATCTCTGTAAAGGTTTTACGAGGAAAAAAACGGCAATAAAATAATAGAGAGATAGATAAATAGGTCTAAGGAAAATAAATGACAACATCTGTAAGGGACAGGTTTCTCTGTGATTAACTCCTTGATGATGAATAGCCGACTGAATTTTATTTAAATGAGTTACTAGATTTCGATCTTCATCATTCTAAACCCTCTAGTGAACTACCCCCTCATCAGAGTCTTAATTTAAATGACGTGTTAGTGCATAATACATGAATAAAATTAATATTTTTTAATGAAAGAAATGACCTGCTAGATCTACGGCAGAATGCAGCCGGTCGTTTAATATTTGCGAATGGTAATTAATGATTAGAATGAATTAGAGTGGAAGTATTAGCCTTTTGCAATGATTTGTATCCATATCGTTCAAACATTAATGCGAGCATATACAAAAACTATCCAGGTTGTTTTTTTCATTTTGTATTCGTAACAAAAATGGTCTGGTGGAATGTCGAGTCCCATCCCTTAATTAACTGATGCCCTGAAGGGGAAATTGGGGAAAAGGGTAAACAGGAAAATAAATAAAACTTCGGTTTATTAAAAAACAGAGAACAAGGTCGAATCAAAAACAGAAAGTAATTTGCTTTTCATCATTGCTGGAGTAAAAGAATGGTGAGAGCATACAACAGGAAGCATTCAAAAGTGATGCCACTTGTAGAAGGCAGTATTAATTGAGAGGCTGAAATACAGCACAAATAAAAATGTGTCACATAGAGACAAAGAGGAAGAGAGGTTATGTATGTAAGTGGAGCACTGTTGTAGTCAGCAAGAAGGAAAATAAAAGTTTCAGAGATATTTCTCTATAGTTGTTAATATTCATTATTGTATATTAATTAGTCTTTTCAGCTCCGTGGCTAGTTAGGGCACGGCGTGCCTTTGACAGATTACAATACCAGATTTGTCTTTTGCTTAAA
>NC_087204.1:76302005-76308203 GCF_015104395.2 Macrobrachium nipponense
TCTTCTTCAAAAACGTTTGTCTGCTTTTGTCTGGCCGCCCGTTCGCCCTTAGAACTGAAAACCTAATGAGGTTAAAGGGTGGCTGGCAAATTGGTATTTCGATCATTCACCCTCCAGTAATAATAATAATAATAATAATAATAATTATTGGATTGACTCTAAGAAAGCCTTCGACATGATACCACACACACGCATAATAGAATGCCTGTAAATAAATGGGGCGGCAGAGGAAAACACATCGGCTTTCTCATAAATACAATGCCCAACTGAAATACAATACTGACAAGCTCTGGAATAAGACTAGCAGAGGAAGTTAATATCCAGGTGAGGGATTTTCCAGGGCGACTCACTGTCCCCACTACTCTCCATAGTAGTAGCCATGATTCCCATGACAAAAGTACTGCAGAAGATAGATGTGGGTACCAACTCAAGAAAAGAGGCAACAGAATTAACCATCTGATGTTCATGGACGACATCAAGCTGTATGGTAAGAGCATCAAGGAAATAGATACCCTAATCCAGACTGTAAGGATTGTATTTGGGGATTTGGGGACATCAGGATGGAGATTGGAATAGAAAAATGTGCCTTAGTCAACATACAAAAGGGCAAAGTAACAAGGACTGAAGGTATAAAGAAGCTACCAGGATGGGAACAACATCAAACACATAGACGAGACGGGATACAAAATGCCTGGGAATAATGTAAGGGGGGGGGGGGGGGTGGTGATATGAAACACCAAGAGATGAAGGATACAATCAGGAAAGAATATATGCAGAGACTCAACGCGATACTCAAGTCTAAACTCACGCCGGAAGTATGATAAAAGCCATAAATAAACACATGGGCAGTGCCAGTAATCAGATACAGCGAAGGAATAGTGGAATGGACAAAGGCACAACTCTGTAGCATAGACCAGAAAAACTAGGAAACATGACAATACACAAAGCAATACACCCAAGAGAAAATACGGACAGACTATACATAACACGAAAGGAAGGAGGGAGAGGACTACTAAGTATAGAGGACTGCGTCAACATCGCAGAACAGAGCACTGACCCAACATCTGAAAATCAGTGAAGACGAGTGGTTCAAGAGTGCATGGGAATAAGGACTGATAAAAGTAGACGAAGACCCACAAATATACAGTCAGGAGAATGACAAACAGAACAGAGGACTAGCACAACAAACCAATGCACGGACATACATGAGACAGACTAAAGAACTAGCCAGCGATGACACATGGCAATGGCTACAGAGGGGAGAGTTCAAGAAGGAAACTGAAGGAATAATAACAGCGGCACAAGATCAGGCCTTAAGAACCAGATATGTTCAAAGAACGACAGATGGAAATAACATCTCTCCCCAATATGTAGGAAGTGCAATACGAAAAATGAAACCATAAACTACATAGCAAGCGAATGCCCGGCACTTGCACAGAACCAGTACAAAAAGATGCATGATTCAGTGGCAAAAGCCTTCCACTGGAGCCTGTGCAAGAAACATCAGCTACCTTGCAGTAATAAGTGGTACCAACCTGTGTGAGTGATAGAAAACGATGAGGCAAAGATCCTCTGGGGACTATGGTATCAGAACAGATAGGGTGATACGTGCAGATAGACCAGACGTGACGTTGATTAACAAAATCAAGAAGAAAGTATCACTCATTGATGTCGCAATACCATGAGACACCAGAATTGAAGAGAAAGAGAGGGGGAAAATGGATAAGTATCAAGACCTGAAATAGAAATAAGAAGGATTTGGGATATGCAGTGGAAATTGTACCCATAATCATAGGAACACTAGGCACGATCCCAAGAAGGAATCTAGAAAAACTAGAAGCTGAAGTAGCACAAGGACTCATGCAGAAGAGTGTGATCCTAGAAACGGCGCACATAGCAAGAAAAAGTGATGGACTCCTAAGGAGGCAGAATGCAACCCGGAACCCCACACTATAAATGACACCCAGTCTAATTGGAGGACTATGATAGACAAAAAAAATAATAATAATTTTTATTTTCAGCTCAAGGCCATATAAATCGAATATACAAAGAAAAGACAATAACAATCCAGATACGTAAGATAACATGATAAGAAAAATTTAATCGGCAAAATCCATATTTGCTGAGGTAGTATAAAAGAAGGTAGTCAAAATAATGGTCATACCCCTACTAAGATTGAGATTAGTTAAAAATCGAATGTAAAAACTATATTGATCATAATCACAGTAATAATGAAAAAAGGAAAATACCAGTAATGACAATAATAGCGACAGATGACATTTTGCAAAAAACAGACCAAATTGCAACTCTCTATCGTCAGTAGTTTTGTATTTTTATTCAAGGTTAAAGATAGCCTTGATCGTGCATCCAGCAGCGCTTTCCGGAGCCATGGGACGCACCCTCACTTTACCGCATCTGGTGAGCAAACTGAAGAGCTGCGGTCAGTGTTGATGGTTTATACAGCGTCATACTCTTTACAGAAAACTCGAAAAACTTCGGCGTATTTTTTACTTGTCTTTATTCACACGATTCCCTTCTAATTTGAATTCAAGCTACCCCTTCCTCGCTTTCTGGCCTGCACTTCTGTAATGTAATGCCACTTAATCCTTGTAATTAACTCAGTCAATTTTCTTCTTACACAAAGCAACTGTAAATCTCCTCACAGAGAAAAACCACATATAGATGCATTATACATATGTAAATGAATTTGTGTCCCTTATAAGTGATCGTTTACACATACTAAAACACATATGTCGTTGAAAAAATAATTCGCACCTTCTGAATAACGTTACAACGGAGGGCAATTAGAATATGAAAGTGTCTTTGCCTCGTAAGCATTCGAAAACCGTGCCTTTGATGTAGATGCAACGATAAATAGTCGACTTTGACTATTTGGCTATCAAGAAAACATAGAGATATCCTTGGGTGCAAGTTTATCCAGAAATGTAGGGAGAAATCTATATGGAAATTCATATAGATTTCCCTTCTATACATGGCTTGAAGTGTATAATATGATATAAAATATGATCTATATATATATATATATATATATATATATATATATATAATTATATATATATATATGTGAATAACTTGATCACGAAGTATATAAAACGTGATGCTATGTATAAATAAAGGTTTTTGCAAAGAAGGATGATCATCAGTTATCATTTTCATTTCATTTCTCATTTTTGTTTTCCATCTAGGCATACTTTCATTTCAGCGCTGAATGATCTTATAGGTCCCAGCGCTTGGGCCATGCCCTAAATTCCATAATCCATCCATCTACAAAGGCAGACAGACAGACGGAACCGAGAGAAACAGAATTATATATTTTTTTTGGTCTGCTCGTCAACTCTTTCAGTAAGTCAGAAACTTTATAAAACTAAATGTTTTGGGCAACTCTGTTGATGATATTATTAAAAAAGACTTTGAAAGCAACATTTAATACTTCATAATGTTTTGAACACTTGGGAGTTCCACTAAAGCAAAAGTTTAAAGATCACGAGTCCTCAATTTTGACTTCATGTCTGTCTTTCTTTCACGACAGCCTTATCACCTGAACGCAGGCTCATTCTGCAAAGTAAAATTGTTTTTGCTCATATCTTTTGGGATGATTTTGGGTCCCAGCTTAAGTATCGTAGAGTATGTTACTTATTCACACACTAAACTTGTTTCTGTGAATAATAAATAGATAAATGCGTACTTTTTTGGATCAAATTGAACAAAACAGTTCATATGGATCATGAACAAAGTCCGTGAACTTGCAAAGGAAGTTGCATAGAATACAAAGGACCATATAAAAATAATTAAAAAATGGAGGAATAATTAATTTAAATGAAGATAATTCAATAAGCAAATTTAATATACTTGTGTACAAACAGTCATAAAAATCAGAGACACTAAGTAGGGTAGGCATGCACATGAAACAATGACTACAGATCTGCAATTAAATAATGAACAAAAATTCGTGGGGTATGAGGCCTTAAAACTATCATCTACATAGACACGAAAGACTTTCCAATATTACTTGGTGTTGTGACAGTTTTGATTATATACTATATATATATATATATATATATATATATATATATATATATATATATATATATATATATGTAGTATGTATGTATAAATATATATATATATATATATATATGTGTATGTAGATATATATATATATATATATATATAATATATATATATATATATATACTATATATAGAGAGAGAGAGAGAGAGAGAGAGAGAGAGAGAGAGAGAGAGTAGGCCGGCATTGTTTGAACCTTAATATCATGGTTTTTTCATTGTAGAAGAAAAGTAAGAGCATATTTGATTCCTCGTGAAAAGTTCCATCAACAAAAACTATACTTTCTTTTTTCTCTACGAATAATAATAAAAGAAGTTAGCATGGCCGGATACCGGCCGGGTATCTGGATCTAAACGGCACCCTGCTAAAAAAAAACATCCATATAAAATCTACATATATATGGTCCGACTTTGGCTCAATTCGGTCAAGCAGTTTCGCCGTCTATGCCAAACACTCACATACATACATACATAATCTGCCTTTATATATACTGAATATAAACATATAAATTGATAATTGTTTTTAGACTCATATCCTTTACCAACATTATCTTCGATATAACGGATTAGATGTACATCAAAATAAACATGTTATCAGTTTCTTTCCTTTACGATGTCAGGAAGCAAGTATTAAATTCAAGGTTTTAATGATAAAGTCTTATACCAACTTTCAGATGGGCGAAGATTGTCGTCTCCAATATATTCGGCATTAAAGGAGAGAGAGATGAGAGAGAGAAGAGAGAGTTGAGAGCGAGAGAGAGAGAGACCGAGCCTTGCAGAGTTAGTTCAGAGAGATTTGAGAGAGAGAGTAGAGAGAGAGAGAGAGAGAGAGAGAGAGAGATTTGAGTCTTTAACAAAAGCCCTAAAACGACATTGTAATGCCTAATCGAAGGTAACGGGAAATAGTGATGTACTATACTGTTTTTTTTCATCTGTCCATCCGCCTGTGTGTTTTTGTATGGTATTACTGCGTCCCGGGCTTTAGATAGTTACATTCAGCTTACGTTCAGCGATTATAATAATATCATATTTCGAATATTAACGGTGTAATTCGCATACAGTAAATTATTAAAACACTTTTCAGTTACAAATGTACAAGCAGATATCCTTTTATTTACCTAAAACTTCTTACAATTAGCGTAACTATCTAAAGCCCGAGACGCAGTGTTACTATACAAAAACACCACAGGCGGATGGACAGATGAAAAAAAAACAGAGTATAGTTATCAGTTTAGCTGTAGTAGATCTTTGCTAAAGGATGGTGTCGTGAAATTACTGATCATATATGTACACTTTCCAAAATGGCGGAAATATAAGAGACGCCTGGACGGCAAGTCCCAATCGCAAGATTGTTACCATAGCGCGTTCCCAAAGTACCTTCAAGAGAGGCTGGCCGCTTGGCTGATTTTTGGAGTTTCATTGCCCGCAGTCTATCGTTGTTATATGCAGAAAAAATGAATGACTAGATACCTTTATTATTATTATTATTATTATTATTATTAAATACTCTGGCCTCATATACAAGAAGGCTGAAAGACAGTTAATTCACCAAGCAGTCTTCCACATAATAGAATGCCCTCATCTAAAAACAAGTCACAATCGAAAAGAACAAAAAATAAAGAGATAGGAGATAATTACATTCTTAAATAAACAACAGCGATGATACGATAGTCTTAAACGGCGGGAGGACCCTTTGAAACATCCGAATTGTGAGTCGGGTCATCTTCTGAAAAGGGACATAAATATTCTCGGGGAAGTTTTCCAATCGGCCCTGGGCGGACGTGACGTATTCATTTCCACGTATCCGGTTCGGTTCGTCTTACCTTTCACAAATGGGCCCAGATAATGTATGCGAATGTAATGAAAAATCTCCTAAAATAGATTCCATCGTTTCGTTTTTCTGTCGAGATGTTTTCAGTTTGAGAACGCTCATCTCTCTCTCTCTCTCTCTCTCTCTCTCTCTCTCAAATTTAAGAACCTCTTTCATCTTTTGTCAGGATATTCTCAGTTTGAGAACGTTCCTCTCTCTCTCTCTCTCTCTCTCTCTCTCTCTCTCTCTCTCTCTCTCTCTCAAATTTAAGAACCTCGTTTCATCTTTTGTTAGGATATT
>NC_087204.1:76308703-76318703 GCF_015104395.2 Macrobrachium nipponense
CTTTTGTTAGGATATTCTCAGTTTGAGAACGCTCATCTCTCTCTCTAAGAATTGAAGGGAGACTAACGAATGAAAAAAAGGAAATATGCAACATATTGGCAGAACGATATAAGAGAGAATTCACCCCTAGAATTGATAATGAAGATAATGATATAGAAGTAAAGGATGAAAATAATGAATATTTAGCAGACATAGATATTAATGAAGCTGATATTGTGCAGGCTATTATTGAAATTAAAAATGGAGCTGCAGCAGGGCCTGATGGTGTCCCTGCTATTTTGTTAAAGAAAGTAGTTCATTCTATCGCAAAGCCACTTGCAATATTATTAAGACAAAGTGTAGATACAGGCAACATTTATGATGAGCACAAATTAGCATATATTACCCCTACTTTCAAAAGTTTATCAAGACTAGAGGCAAGTAATTATAGCCCTGTAAGTCTTAACATCACATATTATGAAAGTGTATTAAAGGGTAATGAAGAAAAATATTATGGAACATTTAATAAAAAATAATCTGTTTAATATAGGACAGCATGGTTTTGTACCCAGAAAAAGTACACAAACCCAACTGTTAGTCCACCGTGAGAACATATACAAAAATATGAAAAGCGGAAATGAAACAGATGTTGTTTGTCTAGACTTTGCAAAAGCTTTTGACAATGTAGATCATAATATACCAGCAAAGAAAATTAGAAAACATAATATAGTGGATAAAGTACGAAGATGGTTAAAAGAATTTTTACACAACAAAAAACAGATAGTTATTGCAAACGATGAGAAATCGGATGAAGCTAAGGTAATATCCGGTGTGCCACAAGGTACGGTGTTAGCTGCATTACTGTTTGTTGTTATGATTGCAGACATAGACAGTAATGTTAAGGACTCGGTAGTGAGCAGTTTCGCCGATGACACAAGAATAAGTAGAGAAATTACTTGTGATGAAGATAGGAACGCGCTACAAAGATACCTTAACAGAGTATATGATTGGGCAGAGGTAAATAGGATGGTATTTAACTCTGATAAATTTGAATCAATAAATTATGGAGACAGAGAAGGAGAGCTATATGCATATAGGGGACCTAATAATGAAACAATCACAAATAAGGAAGCAGTTAAAGACCTTGGTGTGATGTTGAATAGGAACATATTATGCAATGATCAAATAGCAATTCTACTGGCAAAATGTAAAACAAAAATGGGATTGTTGTAACGGCAATTCAAAACAAGAAAAGCTAAACACATGATAATGCTTTATAAAACATATGTTCGTAGTCCTCTTGGAATATTGCAATATGATATGGTACCCACACTATCAAAAGGATATTGCACAAATAGAGAGTACAAAGGTCCTTTACAGCTAGAATAGAAGAAGTTAAGGATCTTGACTACTGGGAAAGACTACAATCCTTAAAATTATATAGTCTAGAAAGGAGAAGAGAACGCTACATGATAATTCAGGCATGGTAACAGATAGAAGAAATTGCCGAAAATATCATGGAGCTAAAAATATCAGAAAGAGCAAGCAGAGGTAGATTAATAGTGCCCAAAACAATACCAGGAAAAGTAAGGAAAGCACACAGGACATTAATCCACTACGCACCAGCATCGACAATGCAGCGTCTATTGAATGCGTTGCCAGCTCATCTGAGGAATATATCAGGAGTGAGCGTAGATGTGTTTAAGAATAAGCTCGACAAATATCTGAGCTGCATCCCAGACCATCCAAGATTGGAAGATGCAAAATATACCGGAAGATGCGCTAGCAACTCTCTGGTAGACATTAGAGGTGTCACACTGAGGGACCTGGGGCAACCCGAACAAGATGAAAGGTCTGTAAGGTAAGCTCTCTCTCTCTCTCTCTCTCTCTCTCTCTCTCTCTCTCTCTCTCTCTCTCAAAAGTCAGACCCTCGTTTCATCTTTTGTCAGATATTTTCAGTTGGAGAACGTTCCTCTCTTCCTCTCTTTCTCAAAGATAAGACGCTTGTAGTGGAATCTAAAATGGGGTCTTTTTTTCAGAAACGTTTCCAGAGGTTTCTCTTTCACATCCTCAATCTATTGTTCCGCGAAAGTATGATGTAAATATAGATCCCAAACCGTATTAGGAAAAAAAATGTATAGGGATGTAATATTGCAGATCCTATGTCAAAATTTATAGAGGGAAATAGGACGTGTTTTGCCAATTTCTTATTTAGAATATATTGAGGTTTCAGATAAAAAGGACCAAATTTTAGTAGAACAATTAAAAAAGGAATAATGTAAATCTTTCGAAGATACTTTAGGAAAGTAGGTTTTTTTTCTCTCAACAATCGTGAATGCTCAGCAACAGTTGGATTGAAACTAAAAACTTACTCATATTTACTTTGGAAGTTTGCTTTTCTTTCATATAGTCTATCTCAGGGAAATTGAAGGTTGATATCGAGTTACGTGTTTGCTTTATTTAAATGGAATTGTTGCCATCTCATCCCATTTTTTAAAAACCTATAAAAACTTTACTTCACGGTGATCCAATTTTATATTACTGTTGCTGTAAGGGAGAGAAGCTTCGCATCGTTATCGAATAAGAATTTCTTGAAATGAAGTTTGTTTAGTTTCAGTTTTCATCAGGAAAGAAAAAGTAGTCCATAAGTACGTTAATTTAAAATTTAAAATTGTTGTAATGTACTAAAAGTAGTGCTTTTCCTCTCAAAAGTTTATACGATATTGGTAAACATAGTTCGTAAGACGCTTATTTTCCTTTTACCATTTGCGAGAGACTATTGGTCTAGTTGGGGAATAAAGTCTACGGGAATCACGTTACATCTTTTACCTCTCGCCTTATAGTAGTGATTATTATTAGTAAAATAAAATAGTATTTATTTTGATAAAACTGAAGCTTACGATTACTTTCTTGTTATTTATATTGTTTAGTGTGTACCCCACAGAGTAAACTAACTGTAGTATTCTCTGACCGTTTTTTCTAGGTTTAGTATTTTGCGAGAGAGACTGATCTGTTGTTTACAGCCAAGGAGCTGAAGTATTCTGTGAATTTTTAACTGAATTTAATAACTCTAATATTTTGTGACACCATAGTTTTCTCACAGATAAACATTTTCTACTTCTGTGTTTACACAGCCTAGACTATCTGTTTTCTGTGCGACTGTATTTTTATAGAGATAAGCTTGACTATTTTATGAGACTTTTATTTATGTAGAATAAACTAAATGTACTTGTTTATGAAACAACTGAATTTATACGGAGAGAAAAAAAAGCAAGGGGTGTCCTGTGAAACCATTGAATTGATCAAACTCATATCCAAACGAACCGGCTGTGGTTTTCCGAATCAGGAAGCCGCCGGAGCTCTTTTGTCTTTGGGAAGGGAACCTGAAGTCTCAACAATTTTACAGGAGGACAGGAGTGATCGAGGGATCCCCGTCCCCGAGGCGGAATGGGTGGGGGCGGGGAGTTAGGGACCTTCTTTTACCTTGGGATTTAAAGAACCAGCCCAAACTTTCAGATTAGTTTCGAAGCATATAAGGGAAAGTTTGGAGACTGAGGTAGAATTTCTCGTCTAAAAGGAATTTCTCGGAAGTTCTCTTGAGAGTCCGACGTTTGCGTAATGGTGCGTTAGTATGTGGGCCTGTGTGTTGGATGGGCGGGTGCTATGTGCTCACTCGTATACGATTTAACGTTGTTTCATATATACATCTGGGTAACTCAGTTAAACCATACTTGTGTAAGTAGGTTTATTGAGGCTTGTTCTACACGTTATTGTGTCATCTTGTTACTTCACTGAATTGATTATTCTGCGAAGATGGATGGAAAGGTTGTGATTGTTTTCTAGTTGGAGACGGAGTCGTCGTTGCCCAAATCATTTTTGGTCACCGGCTCGTGGGTTTCCATTGTATAAATAATGATTCACCTACCTCTTAATTAGGAAACTTTTGAAAAATAAATGTCGTGGAAGACTATCTCGTCAGTGGATTCTCGGATTTGTGGCCTGCACACCGGAACCATCGAAAACAGTTCCTAATTAATAATTGGGTTATTAATTAGACGGAAGTTCTTTGATGCAACTTGGTCAAGAAGAATGATGTAGGGAAATCTGTTCCATTCCAGGAAAATTAAAATTCTTACAATAATGAGTCAATCCCTCATTATCTGGAATAGCTGCGTATAAATCCTTAGCATTTACGGCAAACTTACCTAGGCTCTAAATTTCGACGTTAGCATATTTTTAGTGGTCAGGATAAACAGAAGAATGAATTTTACCTTAATAGAAGTAGCTGCTTTGAATTATTGTCAAAAGCAGCACGTAATATTTGTAACCATCATATGTTCAATATTTTTACCCCTTTACCCTAAGTGGTTTTGGCTTACCCCGGGAAGCAGTGAAGTAATCTACATATGTGATTAGTTCTCGAAAATCAGAGATGTTTTACTTTCAGATTTTTAATACGAAAATATGATATGAGGTGCCTAATCTCTTAGGCTGTTTCCACATGAATCTTCCGAATTTCCATTCGCACTCGCTCCGTTCCACACAAACTCCACTAGGTACGCACACGGGTAAATAATTGTGATTTTCGTAATTGTCACAATGGACTAGTTTGACAACGCAGTTCACATTAAAAATGATACAGAAGTCACTGGAACATGATGGGAAATAAAATAGCGACTGATTATCTCGGTATTCATAAATATAAATGATAACTGGCAACACCAAATAAGTTATGTTCTGGACATATCACGAGGGAGATGTGTAAAACAAAGAACTGATAACGTTCCTAGATTTCTTAGGATCTAGTAACCATGCGAGAAGTGTTAGCTTTGTCAAAAAGAAAATATCGGCCACAGCTGACTGACTACATCAACATATTGTCGGTTTCGCCCTCTGTTCAGACTTCGTCTTCAGAGTATTTACTATATAATATATATATATTATATATATATATATATATCTTATATAATATATATATATATATATATATATAAATATTTGATTATTCAGTCATTTCCATTACAAAACTATTTCCACTCAGAAAGAATCATATAAACGATTATGTGTATCTCAGAATAACAGTGCCACTAACTTAATTATCAATTTAACCATTACACACAGCCCTTGCTACCCTGAATTGGAAATCACTTCATTTCATACAACGATCGCAATAATGATCGGCTTGATGAAAGCATAAACTGACGCCATGAAAGCATTTCCCACCTGACTCTTTACCAAAAACCTAATAAGTGAATATAACGGCACGTCGCTTCCAAGATGAGTTTCGATGGCTTCTAACTTTCAGCAGAATTTTGGAATCTGTTACGAGTGGCGTTGGATCATTTGAAATGATGCCTCGGAG
Organism: Macrobrachium nipponense; assembly: GCF_015104395.2. Classification (NCBI taxonomy): domain Eukaryota; kingdom Metazoa; phylum Arthropoda; class Malacostraca; order Decapoda; family Palaemonidae; genus Macrobrachium; species Macrobrachium nipponense. The sequence goes on from NC_087204.1 coordinate 76,314,045, forward strand.
GCTAAGGGAGTGAGTAATGTGTGAAATATATTGATTTGTGTTTGTAACGAAATATTGCTTGTCCGTGTGTAATTAATGTTGAATCGCGGGGAGAAATTTCGAACCATCCAAGTTACATCACTTTGTAATCTGTCGGTGCGTTGCACTTTAACTTATGGGGAGTCGAACCGCTTAAAAAAAATGAATGTAGTTCATGACACTCATGCGGATATGTGGTTGAACAACCCAGTGAAGTCAGTCAAGTCAGTATTTAAGTATGTTTAATGATTTTTCCAAAATAAGTTGACTTTAATTCCCCCGACCATCTGATTCTGGCATAGATAAGCATTACCTTTCACGAATAACCACCATTAATATGTCCAAGGTTACAACCTACTGGTATATAGAGCATGAACTTCTTTGATGGTTTTTAGTCACGGAGGGAAAATTGTAGTTTATTTCAACTTTTCCTCTCTTATCTGGTTTGCTCTTCAGATCGAACGTTCTACAAGATGAAAACCGAAAGGAAAAATTTCCTTACAAATGGAAATGTTGGTATAAAAATCAGGAAGCTCTATCGGATACGTAGAGCAGCGAATAGATTTGCAAGACTTTTGATGTTGCGCATCGCTTAATTTAATACTTTAAAGTAGTTTGTATAATTTTTTTTTAAATATTCATAGTGCTTGAGGAGAGTGTATATTTATCATTGACTTTCGTCCTGCTTTCTGCACGGTCAGAGAGAGAGAGAGAGAGAGAGAGAGAGAGAGAGAGAGAGAGAGAGAGAGATTGTTATGAAAGTATTCAACATTTCGACTGAACCTATTAAAAAGGGGCTTACTTATACAGCTGTAGGTCAGAACTTTTAATGTCAAACAAACAACATTTCTTAACGATGCCGAGATGAAATAAAGAATCACATCAGTATCCAGAGACTTTAAAGAAATTAAATTGGCAGGATGTGAAGAACTGAAATACAGATTTTTGCAATTGATCGAGACCCCTTCCAGATAAAATCTAGATTTATTTGATGTTCCCGCGGAAACTATCATCAATTTATTGTTATTAATGATCATGAGAAAAATCCCAATGATTGATTTCATTGCAACTCTGGGTACTAATTTAAAAATAATAATAATGATTTCGTCTTACAGGAGTCATGTTTGTTGTCTTTGCGTAATAGCTCAGTGAGAAGAATAACATTAGGTATTGTAGGGAAAAACTCTCTATCACGAGAGTATATATAATGTTCTAAAGGGTCCTCGATAATACAAAGTGTAATAAGCCCGTGTATAATTTTGAAGACTTTACAGAAAGCTTTCGAACCCTGCCCTGGGTTCATCTTCAGTCAAAAAAAAAAAATAAAAAAAAAAAAATCATTAAATCCTGAGAGTGACATTCCGGATTTTGTCATTATCAGGTTAGGACCAACTGGGTGCTTTTCGAAGGCGGATTTGAAGACTAATTTTGTTATTTATGAGTTTCTATTGGTGCAGGCGAAGGATTTTTGTTGTAAAAGAGAATGAGAGAGCAAGTATGGAGTCTGTTCTTATTACTAACGGACAAAAGATAGCTTATTCCATAAGACATTGAAAATGATTTAGTAGTTTCTGATGGTTTTCTAGGGGATAAGATATCTTTTTGTCCATATATTAATTTTGTATATCGTGAGAGACACGTTTTGCGTGTAGCATTAGAACCAAAACTCAAAACAGTTTTTGTTTTCCAGTCTTCATATTGAGTATTAATAATTCATTCATTGTTCATTTCTCCCCGCAGTATTGGGCATTTCACAGCTTTTCATTCCTAATGCCCTTAGGCATGAGGTGTCATGTCATCATTTGTCTCCCAATTATTTATTTTTTAATGCTTAACCTTTTTCTTTAACTTCTAGAAGTTTGTAGTCCAAGACAGCCTCACGGATTGAAATTGAAAAAATAAAATAGAGCTGTATTGGATATCCACATCCGCAGATTATACGCTTTTTTTTTTCTTTTTTTTTTATTATAAATCCGCACCGGCATTGACAATTTCTTGACATCCACATCCGCATTAGAATTGCGAGCAACATCCGCATCCACATCCGCATTTTGAGAATGCGGATATGAAGATATCACCACCTGCTCAGTGTTCAATAGTTCATGCTCATACATTGTAGCTAAAATAGGCTTTTGTTTGTCGTTTTTTGCCAAATTTGCCTTTTTCGTTTTATTGTACAGATTACGTGATACACAATCACACATATCACACAGTTTATACTTTACAAGTAGCTCTGTTATAGCATATTTGTTCAAGTAATTTCATGTCATTTACAGCAGTTGTAGTCATAATGGCAGGCTGTTGCATTTTTCTTTTAGGAAACACTCTCTCTCTCTGTCTTTTTAATATGAAGAATGGCTTGGAGTTTTGTAACCCTTATCATACAATGAGCATGAAATAACCTTGTGCTAACACAACTAAAATGTTCATGTATCGCTGTTACTGTTTGTACATTCAAATGAAAGTTTACACACACTTACATGAGTATCACTTGTTTCAACTTTCAATTTGTACATCAAATATGTGATAACACCTACTTTTTAATTATTTGGCTGAAAATCGTCTTTAACAAAATAAATATATCTAAATATTTAGATTTACAAAGTATCCGCATCCGCTAGGGTATGGATATCAAATATTCGCATCTGCGTCCGCATCCGTAAATTTAAAAGATTGATATCCGCATCTGCAAATGTGAAACAATTTATATCCTCATCCACAAATCCCCTTTTTAGACATCCGATACATCGTTTATGTACAAATAGACCTTTATAACGTTCTAGTAAACCATTTGATAGTTGAGTTGACTCTGTGCTGTTTTAAATTTAAAGACTTATATATTGCACATTTGTGTGCTTTCTGCACACAGAGTGAGGAATTCAGAAAACAGCAATGATAAATATGTGTTGCCGAGGTATAGAGGAGACAGATTAGATTCGGTTTTTGGTCCTCCCGTTTTCGGTGGAAGAGATGATAACTAACTTTTGGTGACGACGTGAGAGTAAAGGAATTTGGCAGGAAACGATGCGCTGTTTTGGAAGCTTGGAATGTCTGGAGAAAATTATAATGGAAGCAGTTTGGAATTCTGTTATACATTTCTTTTCCGTTGGGAATATTCCCGTGCTTTGAGAACAAGAATTTTTATAAGTAGGTTTCTGAACAAACTATAAGCCAGTTATTGTTTATAACCCCGTCGTAACGGTGTAGTGCTATCAGTGCACCTCAGTAGTGAACTGTAGGGATTAACGAAGGATGTCTGCGGAGTCCCCTCGCATCCTAGCTACGCCCACGTTATTCGCCCGTGACTTGACCTCCCTTCCAGCCTCGTTTCTTCATTCTTGCTGTCCAACCTCTCTACTAACTGTGGGGTTTCTTACCAGTTCACCCTTCAGATCGTTGTACTTCATCTCTTTATTTCTTGGATATCTAAATCATGCTGTCCAACCACTCCAAAATCCCTCTCCCTTGTGTTAAGCACTGAATGGCGGAAAGTGGCCCAGTGCTTCTTGGCTTGACACCCTAAACTTCATAAATCAAATCATATTGTGCCACCCCTGGAAACCTTGATTGTCTGGAAAGGAAAAAGCTCTGCCTTGGAACTAGAAGATATAGGTATGTTTCTTAAGGTACTTTTGTTTCTTAAGGTACTTTTGTTTCTTAAGGTGCATTTGTTTCTTTAGGTGCATTTGTTTTTAAGGTGCGCTAAAAAGGCAACAATTGCATGGAGTAACGGACGGCAGGATTGAAGGGACTCGCTGCGCAAAACCCCCGGCACGATTTATCGGATTCTTTGCATTTTTAACGGATCTATTGATACGGCACTCGTCCACGTAAGCTTCAAAGTTCGGTCGAACCAAGTCAATTCTTCCTGTATTCATGTGTCATCACGTGGTTATAACATCCATCATTTTGGACTAAATCATTTAACCAGTCTCTATCGAATTCGAATACATTTGAAATTTGCGTTAATCAGACCCTCTCTCTCTCTCTCTCTCTCTCTCTCTCTCTCTCTCTCTCTCTCTCTCTCTCTCTCATATACACATTATAGAATAGTGTGTATAGATATACATATATATTATACTATACATATACATTACCATATACATTATTTCATATACGTACATTACATATACATACATTACATTGTTGAATAGCTTACATTACCCGTTTCACTTTTCGTACGGGATTTAATTTGAAAGGTAAGGAGAGACCATGTCATCATGTTACGCTTGACAACTGTAAGTGCTATCTCGTTTCAGCGATTTTATCTGTGGATAGTAAGAAGGAACTGTAATTGAATTTATATCGAGAGTTGTGCTTAGATTCACTTGCGAGTTGTTATTTTTTTCTTATTTTGTATTGGCTTCAAACATATGATGCCTGATATATATATATAATTATATATATATATATATATATATGTGTGTGTGTATATATATATATATATATATATATATATATTATATATATATATATATATATATATATATATATATATACATGCATTGTGTGTGTGTGTGGAGAGAGAGAGAGAGAGAGAGAGAGAGAGAGAGAGAACACCACTATCCTTTCACATTGAAAAGTGCCAACTGCCGAACGGCAGATAACATACCACGCCTATTATGCTGAAAGATTAAATTC
>NC_087204.1:76323703-76391203 GCF_015104395.2 Macrobrachium nipponense
GAAGGATTCATTTCTTGTAATGTATTTAGCTATCCAGGAACGTGAAATGAAGGATGCGCCAGCATCCCTGGCCTCTCTGAAGGTTATAGCCCGGATATCTGATTTCCTCCGAGTCGTTAGCCGTGGCTGTATCTAACTCCGTCACTCAGTCTGAAAATACAAGAAATGTCAAATGTAAAGTAGCTTAATAGAAACTTAAGATAATGTACTTGGAGATAGGATATAGCAGAAAACATATAGCTGAAAACTTCATAATTTTCCATTTTCACAAAGAGCTCTACAGCAGCCTGCCGCACCTCCTATATAAAAGGGAACATTTTTCTCTATTTTGCTCCACGAATATTAAATCCATTCCATAACTATTCCAGTCTTATCTGCACTTTGTACGTCGACTTCCTTTTCTGCCAACAATTCCAGATTCTCTCTCTCTCTCTCTCTCTCTCTCTCTCTCTCTCTCTCTCTCTATTGCCGTCATTCTCTCTTCTTTCCTTGTTACCAAATCATCTCAGGCCACTCGTGAGTCATCATCTCAACAACGCTAACTTTATGCAACTCCAAATTTCCCATCCTTTCAGTTCTCATTACTCCACACGATTAAATTGCTCAAAAAAAGTTATCCCAGCAGCTTTGCCTTTCTTCCATTAGAAAGTATTTGAATAAGAATCTTATGTAATATCAGTTTTATTTAATGATCGTTTGGCGAGGTACGGGTTAATTGCACAGAAAAGATTTTTGCTGTATAAAATATGACATACGATTATTTTTTTACAAGGTTAGTAAAGTTAGTTCGCCAAAACTTTTCTTTTGTTTATACATAACGTAACTAGATATGAAAAATACATGCGGAGAACGAGTTACGGAAAGTTAAAAACAATACTTCATACAAAACAAATACGCTCTCATCTGTAACCTTGCTACATACAAGTATTTGTGACTTTACAAGGTTTATATTTTGATTTTTTTTTACATAACGATAAATGATTTTGCCAAAACTGTCTCTGTGATACAACACGTCTGAATTATTCCATTTTTGTTCCTTCCTAATTTGAAAATGAGTATTTGATCCCTTTCGAGTTAGTTTATATTTAATTTTGTGAGATTTGAGTGCATGGGTGCAGATTGGATTATAATTTTTAGAGAGAGATTCTTGTAAGACGCGAGTGGTATTTATCTGCAAGACTCCTGTTAATGCGGCATTGATGTTGTTAGATTAATCTCGAAGTTACGTTAATCCAGGTCGTTTTGAATTAGAAGTTTTATTTACAACCGAATAAAACAGAAATCTCTTTCTCGTGAATTTCACTGTTGTTTTATCTACATGGTGGTAAGAATATATGTATCTTTTTTTACGGTTCGCGGTCTAATATAAACGTTTTTAATAACCAGTATCAGTGGCGGGTATGTTACGAAAATGGAAATGAAGGGGCAGGTTGGAATGGTTTAGTATCCCCCATTTAAGGACGCAGTAGAAGAAAACGGGTTATAAATCACAGAAAATGGGTTAGTCCATAAATCAATAGAGGTTATCAATTTCAATAACAAGTGTCATTCCACCTCTAGGCTTGATATGCAAGTGACATTTTCCTCCTTTCCTGTGTACACCCCTCTGGTGAGGATTGCTTCTGATATGAACTAATGAAGCAGTCCATCCGTTAGTCCGGTGGTATTCCATCCTATGAGTTGCTCAGAGTTAAAACCAACTATATATATTTTTAGATTTTATTAGTAACGGGAATCCTGGTCACGGGTCTGCTTTGAAATATGTAACTTTGTTAATTTGTTGAGTTTTAAACCTCTTTATTACTCATTATTGCTCATTCGCAGACTGCATAGGTTTGCTTTAAATTCCGTCAGCGGATTTTTAATAGCATCATAAGGACATTAAATTTAGTCTGATCCATCTTTATTTTGTTTTATATGGAACTAGGGTTTGCATATAAATAGACCCGGGATTTTGGTTTGCATAAAGGTAGGAGCTCTCATTATTTTTATGTTTTCAATATACCGATATCATCAGAGTTTCTGCGTGTTTATAAACATAGAACTTACGGCTAATAGACATTACAAGGGAGAGTAGGATTGGTTTGGATTGTTGAGGAATAATGGGGCGCAATATTACGTATAATGGATGATGAAGAGCAGTGTACGGTTAGAAGGATTTCAGATGAGGATTAATATATATTGTTACACTTCCTTTGGTGTTACTCTTCAAATTTTATATCCTGCTCTTGAATCATTCGGTCATGAGGTTGATTAATGCCTAGGAACCAGTTCCTCCTCTCTCTCTCTCTCTCTCTCTCTCTCTCTCTCTCTCTCTCTCTCTCTCTCTCTCTCTATATATATATATATATATATATATATATATATATAATATATATATATATATATATATATATGTGTGTGTGTGTGTGTGTGTGTGTGTGTGTGTATGTGTGTGTGTTTTTGTGAGTGATTGTGATGATATATATAAAAACGTATATGTATATATATAATTCAATATATTGATGTGTATATATATATATATATATATATATATAATATATATATATATATAGAGAGAGAGAGAGAAGACGAGAGAGAGAGAGGAGAGGAGAGAGAGAGGAGAGAGCGTATGTGTGTGTGCCAGAACGGCAAAGTTTTGTCCGATGCCCTTTTCCAGGCTCTTCCCAGATGCTAGTGATACCTATATTGACAGATTGGTCGATTTTTTGGTGATATTCTTGATGCAAACAACGGACCTTACAGTTGTGGGCTCAGCCGTCTTTGATTGAGGCAAATCAACCACAAACACATACATACAGAACACAATCATACACATAATATGCCCAGTGATATTGTAAAGTTGTTTTGTTTTTCTTTTTAAATATTACTCACATCAAATTAATCCCCTCTGCGAACTGAAACAGAGAATTCTTCCACTTCTGAAGCGACCACAGAGCAGCTGTAAGGTGTCACTTCTGATATTTACTAAGGTCTCGGAACTTCTTGTTCTTCTTCTTCTTCTTCTTTTTGAGAGGCGTGCGATTTTCATCGTTTGAGGCTAGGTCCCTCTTTTTTCATACCCCTTTTTTCTCTCTTTGTTTTATGGCAAAAAAAAAAAAGATGCATTGTGGTGTATATATTCCTTTAAAGGAGGCCCTTTGCTTCACACGGTGTTTGAGGCGATGATGATGATGGTATTGACTTTATATTTGAAAGGAAATCCCTGATACTCCTCTGCCTACCCTATGAATGAAAACAAGGCGAGATATAAAAAAGAAAGACAGCGAGGAGGTACAATGTGAGCTGCTTGTGAAACCTTGAAAACATGAATAGGCATTCACTTTGCGGGCTTACGACTGCAACGTTGCTGAGGGATTTCTTTAATGTTATTTAAAAGTATATAAATCTTCATTCATTCTAGGAACTGACGACACGTAAAACTGAGTGTTCTTTGATACGTGATACGAGTTTATTTAGAAACTGAATTTCTTGACTCTCCTCTCAGCACTGCCAAGAAATACTATTTATTACACATTTTCGCTAACTTTTTAGCTTTTAATACAGATTTATTAGTCAAAGGAATTTCCAATATTAATCTGGTGATGGAGAGAAAAAGTGACTGATTAGGAAAACTAAACATTTTCGTGGATATTTATGAATTTGAAAACGATTTTATTGAACAAGAGAATTTCTGGAACTTAAAAGAAATCTGTTGATTCGATAAAATTGAATTGCAAAGAAATTCTGCCTTTTTCCTTATTTCTGACTTGGTGTGATGCAGTTTTATGTCTAAAGTTGTCCTTATAATTCGCTTTTGATCAAGATAATTTACATTTTTCTGTAAATCTTACCTGATTGAATGCAGTTTTTTGTCTTGAGTGTTTTCTGATAATTCAATTTTGATAAAAAAAAATAAAATTTTTCTTTATTTCTTACTTGATCTATATGTCTGATTTTTCTTTGATATTTTGGTTTTGGTGAAGGAAAATCTTTATTTCTTTATTTCTTGCTGAGTAGTGTAATTTTATACCTACACGTTTCGATAAATAACTTCTTGCTCAGTTTGTCTATAGAAGACGGACTGACATATAAGATAGTATGGTTTACTATAAATCGTATTACGTAATGATTACCTTTTTATCATCAAAATAACGTTATGGTGACATGATAAAATGTAACGAAAAGATTTTGCATTTTTTCATCATTGATAAACTTTTAGCTATAAAGCGCTTTGACAATGAAAATGTTTTAGTCATATTAACGTTTAACAATGGTGATGATTTATACTAGGTAATGGATGGTTTGTGTTTTTGTTTTAGTGCTAAAAATATTTCTCAGAATCTGGAAAATAGCCATTATGAAAAGATTATGGAACAGAAAACTACAATGCAGACTTTTGAATGACTGCCTCGACAGGACACGGAATTGGATCACAGGTCAGTTGACAATGAAAGAAAAAGCGTTGGCGTTTTTTTTTAACCCAACAAATCTATTTGCCGCCTTTTCCCCAGCGAGTTAATTGAAATAAAAATTCAATGGCACTTAATCGTCGTTAAGTTAAATACTGCCTTCTTGTGATGAGTCTCTCTCTCTCTCTCTCTCTCTCTCTCTCTCTCTCTCTCTCTCTCTCTCTCTTGCTAACACTGAAGTAGTGGTACTACCGCCTCTGCCAATGAAAGGAGAAGCGTACGTAGATCTTTTAGACCCACAAATTATGTTTTCAACACTATTTGAGCCGGTTAATTGATGTTAAAATTCAATGACACTTAGGTTCGTTTAACTGCGTATTGCATTCTCTCTCTCTCTCTCTCTCTCTCTCTCTCTCTCTCTCTCTCTCTCTCTCCTGCTACCATTAATGCCACTACCTAAATAGGTCCACATCTTCATTGTAAGCATATCTCTCTCTCTCTCTCTCTCTCTCTCATTAATGCCACTACCCAAATAGGTCCATATCTTCATTGTAAGCATATCTCTCTCTCTCTCTCTCTCTCTCTCTCTCTCTCTCTCTCTCTCTCTCTCTCTCTCTCTTGGAAAAGTTAGATTGATTTTTTAATGTCAGAATTTCTGGAAATAAAGAAAAGAACAACATACCAGAACAGGAAAGAGACATGTGAAAATCCTCATTATTACCCATATTAAATGAAGGAGATAACACGCAAACCATCATAGTGATGAATGCACAGGGTTTTGTTACGATTACCTCAAAAAGAAAAGTAGAGTTCTTAGAAGAACTAACTCAAATTGAAAAGAAAATAGATATAATGAATATAAGTGATACCTGGTATTCCCAAGAGACTGGGAATGACGATCAAATAACAGGGTTCCAAACTTATAGATCAAATAGAAAAACATAGGAATCAAGGGGGAACCGCGTTATATGGGAAAGACAAAAGGCAAGGAAAAATATATGAGAAATATAGTAACTTGGAATGTGAACTAATAGTGGTAGAATTTGAATCTGAAAAATTAATGAATATAGTAATATATAGACCCCCTAATACTAAGGAGTTTGACACAATAATAGAAAAATTGGATGATATATGTAATCACAAGGACTGGACTATTCTCCTATCCGGAGACTTTAACTTTCCTTTCGTAGACTGGAAAAAACGAATAGGAGATTGCGGTTGTATTTATACATATAAAAAGAGTAATAGTAGTGCAGAAGGTAAGAGGCAATTCGAAAAGCTATTAGATATGTTACTTGAATACAACATTCAACAAATCAATCACCTGCCAACAAGAAAGGAAAATAATTTAGACCTAGTATTTGTGAACGAGGTGAATTATGTTCAAGAAATAATAGTTTATAATGCAAGTAATTCGGACCATAATGTCATAGAATTAACAGTCCATTCTAAAGCAAGTGAAAACAGAGATAAGCAAGAAATGAAAAAATGGGAAGGATATGGAAAATACAATTTCTACTGTAAAAATATAAAATTGTCAGAAATAAATGAAGAATTAAACAAAGATTGGGATAACATTTTCGTAAGTGATGACATAAGGGTAAATACGGAGATATTATATAAAATATTAGAGAAAATAGGGGATAAATATATACCGAAGAAGAAAAGTAAACATCAGTCATGCATAGAAAGAGACAGAAGGATCTTGTTATAGAAAATCAGAAAGTGGAAAAAAGGTCTTGAAAAAAAAAAAAAAAAAGCCCGCCCATGGAGTGTGATGGAACTAAAAAGTAAGATAGAAAATGCAGAACAAAAGATTATACAATCAAAAGAAAATGAATAACGGGACTTGGAAGAAAAACCCCTAGTAAATATCAAGCAAAACCCCAAAGTATTGTACTCGTATGCAAAAATGATGAATAAAAGAAGAATAGAAATTGGCCCTCTAAGAATTGAAGGGAGATTAACGAATGAAAAAAAAGGAAAAAAATATGGCAAACATATTTGGCAGAACGATATAAGAGAGAATTCACCCCTAGAATTGATAATGAAGATAATAATACAGAAATAAGGGATGAAAATAGTGAATAAGTATCAGACATAGATATTAATGAAGCAGATATTGTGCAGGCTATTAATGAATTTAAAAATGGAGCTGCAGCTGGGCCTGATGATGTCCCTGCTATTTTGTTAAAGAAAGTAGTTCATTCTATAGCAAAGCCACTTGCAATATTATTAAGACAAAGTGTAGATACAGGCAAGATTTATGATGAGCACAAATTAGCATATATTACCCCTACTTTCAAAAGTGGATCAAGACTAGAGGCAAGTAATTATAGGCCTGTGAATCTAACATCACATATTATGAAAGTGCATGAAATGGTAATGAAGAAAAATATTATGAAACATTTAATAAAAAATAATTTGTTTAATATAGGACAACATGGTTTTGTACCCAGAAAAAGTACACAAACCCAACTGTTAGTCCACCGTGAGAACATATACAAAAATATGAAAAACCGAAATGAAACATATGTGGTTTATCTAGACTTTGCAAAAGCTTTTGACAAGGTAGATCATAATATATTAGCGAAGAAAATTAGAAAACATAATATAGTGGACAAAGTAGGAAGATGGTTAAAAGAATTTTTACTCAACAGAAAACAGTTATTTCAAACGATGAGAAATCGAATGAAGCTAAGGTAATATCCGGTGTGCCACAAGGTACGGTGTTAGCTGCATTACTGTTTGTTATTATGATTGTAGACACAGACAGTAATGTTAAGGACTCGGTAGTGAGTAGTTTCGCCGATGAGACAAGAATAAGTAGGGAAATTACTTGTGATGAAGATAGGAACGCGCTAGAAAGAGACCTTAGCAAAGTATATGATTGGGCAGAGGTAAATAGGATGGTATGTAAATCTGATAAATTTGAATCAATAAATTATGGAGACAGAGAAGGAAAGCTATATGCATATAGGGGACCTAATAATGAAACAATCACAAATAAGGAAGCAGTTAAAGACCTTGGTGTGATGTTGAATAGGAACATGTTATGCAATGATCAAATAGCAATTCTATTGGCAAAATGTAAAGCAAAAATGGGAATGTTGTTACTGCACTTCAAAACAAGAAAAGCTGAACACATGATTATGCTTTATAAAACGTATGTTCGTAGTCCTCTTGAATATTGCAATATGATATGGTGCCCACACTATCAAAAGTATATTGCACAAAAAGAGAGTGTACAAAGGTCCTTTACAGGTAGAATAGAAGAAGTTAAGGATCTTGACTACTGGGAAAGACTACAAACCTTAAAATTATATAGTCTAGAAAGGAGAAGAGAACGCTACATGATAATTCAGGCATGGAAACAGATAGAAGAAATTGACGAAAACATCATGGAGCTAAAAATATCAGAAAGAGCAAGCAGAGGTAGATTAATAGTGCCCAAAACCATACCAGGAAAAATAAGGAAAGCACACAGGAGATTAATCCACTACGCACCAGCATCGACAATGCAACGTCTATTCAATGCGTTGCCAGCTCATCTGAGGAATATATCAGGAGTGGGCGTAGATGTGTTTAAGAATAATCTCGACAAATATCTGAGCTGCATCCCAGACCATCCAAGATTGGAAGATGCATAATATACCGGAACATGCACTAGCAACCCGAACAAGATATAAGGTCTCTCTCTCTCTCTCTCTCTCTCTCTCTCTCTCTCTCTCTCTCTCTCTCATTAATGCCACTTCCCAAGTAGGTCCATATCTTCATTGTAAGCCTCTCTCTCTCTCTCTCTCTCTCTCTCTCTCTCTCTCTCTCTCTCTCTCTCTCTCTCATTAATGCCACTACCCAAATAGGTCCATATCTACGTTATAAACATATATCTCTCTCTCTCTCTCTCTCTCTCTCCTCCAGCTATCATTTATGCCACTACCCAAATAGGTCCATATCTTCGTTGTAAGCATCTCTCTCTCTCTCTCTCTCTCTCTCTCTCTCTCTCTCTTTGCATAAGCGATCGAGGTTAGTTAGGTTACCTTCTGTTCTCATTAAAAAATCATTAAGGCACTTAATGAAGCGGTTACTGACAAAGAAATAGCTGCTTCCTAATTGGCGATGAATTTACATGTCATTACCGAATCTCACTCAAAAGCTTTACTGATCATTAAACATCCCTAACGCCAGATAGTGAGAGAGGGAGTGAGAAGCCACCGAGAAAAAGATAAGCGAGGGAAAGAGGGAATCTTGTGTAAAAGAGAGGAGAGAATGAGAGAAAGTTGTTCAGATTACTCGGAAATATGAATAAGGGAGCGCCACCCTGCTATCTTTTAGCTGCGTTGTATGTAGTGCTAAGAAATCACAACGAGTTAATTAATGTTCTTGTTAGAACACCTGTGTCCTTTAAATTCTTGTGATTTGTATTCTTCTTTGTTCAAGTATTGTTAGAAATTGGGCTACCACTCATTATCAAGTCGTTCGTCGTTATTCCTTTCCATTGTTGTGACAGAAAAGTTTATAGCACCAGTAATTGAGGTTCTGTTATGAAGGTTAAGACGTGCCTGTAACAGGTACGCAACGGCTCCCATATGTTAGGTTGGATTAGAAGGGTTAATTAGTTTGTGAAGTCATTAGGCCAGGTAATATTAGAAATTCGGAAGGTGAATTAGGTTATATGAGGCGAAATTTAGGAGACGGTTTTCCTGTTTCAGTGTAGATTAGGTTAGTGTCGCATTAGAAAAAAATAAAATAAAATCCAATATGGCCAAATAATGATCAAGAAACACACACACACACACACACACACACACACACACACACACACACACACACACACACAATGAAATCCGTGAAATGCAGAGCAAGAAAAATGAATCAATATGTATTTTTTCACTTGCCTTTTCGAACTCATTAACCCCATATTTTGCAACTCCGCAAATTTCTCTCAGTGATATTAATTTCTTAGTCGTATTAAACTATCGACTTTACTCATTTTAACATTAAAGTTTTAAAGTGATACTCATCGTGCTGTTATATTCATCATTTATAATTCAAAGTACTGGATTACCCGATCTGTGCATTACTTCGCCAATTACCTTTATTATTTATTATTCATGTTGTTGATTTCCTCACATTCATAAGAATTAAGACCATACGGAATGAGATGCTTAGAAGTAATAAATGAGTCGGGAGAAACTGGTAACATACTATTAAAGGCTGAAGGAAAGAGGGAAAGAAAGAGTGGAAAATAAAGCGAGAAAAGATAGGAACATATCCCTCGTGAACTCCATCTAGCTCCCAGCAAAGCTTTTGTTATTCTGTCGTTTATTTATTTATTTTGCACAGTGATATTTTCAGTTAAAATTATTGTTGCTGAGAATTTTTATTGTATTGACCATTTCCTCCAAAGTGGAATATTTTTCTTCTGGTGTGGACCATTGCTCAGGTTGCAGTTGACTTAAAAAATACAAATTCGAAATCTTTTCCTACTTTTGTATTTGTTAAGAAGCAGCTCGATATATAGATTCGCTGGTTTGTTAGGCTTTTCATGTTTCCTTCTTTCTATATTTGTCGTTTGCAAAACATAGTTAGTAAGTTTGCTTAGTATTGATTAACTACCATTTGTAAAACAGATTTTATTGCAATGGAAAAGAAAATGATAATTAACAAAGGGAGGTCATGAAAAAAAATATTCGCTTTTATAAACTGCAATTGAAACCTTTCCGAAAAAAAACCAAATCAATGGTGCAAAAGGCCTTTCGGGGAGCATTGCAGCCTTTATTGACCTCACGAATTTCAGGATGAGTAAAACCGCCTAAAAGACCATTTATAATGACCTGTCCAGGCTTCCTCCGTTTAGCTTATTTCCTCGTTTTGCGGGTAATACCCCCAAATTTCTTCATGGTAATTCCACATTTACTTTAGTTGTCGGTACTCCACTCACGTCTGTTGTAGTTTTATTTGACTGACTAACATTTGTAAACATCTAGAGATATAGTTTTTTTTGGTTTTCTGTAAAGGAAAGCCGTTGAGACGACTATGTGTCTGTCCGTCCGCGATTTATCTGCCCACCCTCAGATCTTGAAAACTACCAAGGCTAAAGGGATACACATTTGTATGTTGATCATTCAGCCTCCAGTCACCAAACGTACCAAATTGCAGCCCGGTAGCTTCAGTGGTTTTTATTTTATTTAAGGTTAAAGTTACCCATGGTCGTGACTCTGGCACCGCTATAGGTGCGAACGACACAGGCCACCACGGGTCCGTTGCTGCATGCTTCATGGGTCACGGCTGAGAGTTTCGTGGAGCGTGGTTGTGAGTTTCGTACAGCATTCTACGCTGTACAGAAGACTCGATTGCTTCGGCGCCTTTTACTTGTTTTTATTTGTCCTTCTTTAGTATATCATTCTTCTGACTATTCTGTTTATAATCGTAGCTTTCAAGTTTCTTCGTGTTTCTTTTATATTAAATTAGAATTAATCCTTTAAAGGACAGGTTTGCGGCTCCTTTGTGATTAAGCTCCAGATTTTCTCTAGCCCATCTTATCTTGTATTTTTTCGTGTCTGGGGTTGATGAAGGTGTTAGGTTACCAGCTTATTTGGCCTCAGCCTTTAAGAAATAGCGTCATATTTTTTCATTAGTCGTATTTCCCTCATGCTGCTGTCTTAGTAAACACGGGTATCTAAGATATTAAAGTATGGAAAGATATCAGGAGTTGCTGTATTCCAAATAAGAGGCTTTCTAGTAGTTGAGTGATTTCTGATGAAACTGTTGAGAGTAAAGACTTTTCACCCCACAAAGACCTCCATGAGATAGCACTACCTAAATATTGTATTATCTATATTTTGAATTAGCCATGGGGAACCCTGTAGGTTTGCTTACCCCACATATACCATAAATCTATATATATATATATATATATATATATATATATATATATATATATATATATATATAATATATATATATTTATATATATCTTTGTGTTGTGGTGGTATAATAATATATATATATTATATATCTATATATATATATATATATATAATAATATATATATATGGTCATATCACATTTCCGATGATTCATATAATAAGCGAGCTACAATTGCCTTTAATATCTAATTCGCTCTACCTCGGCAATAATATATTTTCATATATGCTTAACCGAAGGGGAATTTTTTCTCGATAATAGACTTGCCTGGTACCAGGGCGCGAAACCCAGTGGAGCCTTTCAAATCCAGGAAAGGGAAACGTCAGAATGGGCGTCGCGCCCTGGTCCAGGCAAGTCTATTATCGAGAAAAAAATTCCCCTTCGGTTAAGCATATATGAAAATATATTAATTCCGAGGTAGAGCGAATTAGATATTAAAGGACATTGTAGCTCGATATATATATATATATATATATATATATATATATATATATATATATATATATATATTATATATATATATATAATATATATATATATATATATATATATGATAGCACACACACACAGACGCACACATACTTTTTACTATTTACAATAGCAGATTTGAATTTTCGTTCTGCTTAGTTTCCATTAATATATATATATATATATATATATTATATATATATATATATATATATATAGATATATATATATTATATATATATATAATATATATATATATATATATATATATATATATATTAATAAACCCCCTCCCCTATATGACCGAAGAAAATCTTAGGTAGTTGCACCACCCTGTTTAGTTTGTGGAAAAGCTCTCTCTCACTCACTCATCACTCAAATTACATATTCCATTAAACCTTCAAAAGCTGATGATAAAGGACTCAGGTTTACCATTGTGGTATTGTTTATAGTTTTGATGACCCCCAGCTGTACGATACGAAAATAATGCACTTTTGGACGGACACATCATTTGAAAACCGTCATTGCTTTTTTCTTTTGTTGATCCCTGAACCACTTAATTTCTGCCGGAAAAGTTTGAATAGGACTCGGCTGTTCCCATCTGAAATGGATTTCCACAATGGAAGAACGTAATGACTGGTCATTTTTATGTCGGCTAAGTCGAATTTGTTCTAGTTTGTCTGTGTGTGTGTGTGTTTTTTTGTTTTTTTTCTATCGGGAAATTTTTCATCAGAACGTCATGATTTAGTTGCTTGGCGCTGTTTAGATAAAACATTTCTTTCACGTGAAAATATCGAGACTTTATAGTTAGTTAAAGGCAATATTTGTTGTCGTCGAAAGATTTAATGGTTCTTTTAGGCCTACTGCATCTCTCTCTCTCTCTCTCTCTCTCTCTCTCTCTATCTCTCTCTCTCCCCTATGAGGTATATGTTATTTCTTTAAAGACATTGTCTTCATGAGTAAATACCTAAGTGCCTTTCCTCCTCCTCCTCCTCCTCCTCCTCCTCCTCCTCCTCCTCTAATTACCCCCATATCCACATTCAAGAATAAATTCAGGTTTTTGATTTCTGTAAAAAAATATGTAAGACGAAAGACAGGATTTCAGTGTTTTTTTCTCTCTCTCCATGTCTTGCTCAAATGAAAGCATAGCGAACTACAATACGTTGGAATGATGACAGATTTCATCTTCTTTTTATTGTCAATGACTGCCACATTAATCTAATATCTTTTGTGAAGATTCTGAAAGAACAAGGAAAAATCAGTTGCTCATTAGTGGCGATTGACCAGAGATAGAAACTCGACGGAAAACTTTTGCTAGATGTTTTAAACGACATTTTCCTTGTTAACTTCACCCTTCAGAAGACGACACAATTCTTGACGTCGGGACGTTTGAAGCCATTTCAAATGTCTCACTTATTTCTTTAATGATTTTCCCAGTCGTCAGCTTTCGTCTGTTTTTGTTTGTGTGTGTTTGTGTGGATATTCTCAGATTACACATTTCGTTCCTGGATGGTTTGGTGAGCTATCATTTATTCTATGTCCTGTTTCCCGTTGAAAATGTTCGGAACGCTTTAACGAAAATCGCTTTAGGAAAAGTATGCTACAGATAAATAACAAATTTAGGTAATTAAGGCAACATATTGCTGTATATAAACTGCAGTTTAAGCCCTTTTGAAAAATTAAATGGCGCAGGGGCCTTCCTTAATAAGTAGTGTGGAAGTCTCTTGAACTCAAGAGATTTAACATTAATAAAACTGCCCGAAAGACCTCTCGTTATATTTACTCTTCATTTACTTTCGACAGGATCTATCCAACAGTGATCTTAGTGTCTAAATATCCTCCATGTAGCTCATTTCCGTTATTTTGGTGAGTTATGCCTTAAAATGTCTTCATGGTAATTCCATATTTGCGTTAATTGTTGGTACTCTCTCTCTCTCTCTCTCTCTCTCTCTCTCTCTCTCTCTCTCTCTTCCCTTTTATAGTAATTCCATCACACACCTTCCTGCTTCCAAGGCCCTCTAAGCTTTCGAAGTCCGTCTTCACAATGAATTTATTTTCTTTGCCGCCTATTTCAATATTGAAAGTTCAAAAGAAATTATTCCTTGAAAGTTCTCATATGGAGCTTGAGTGAGTTAATTACTGCTGAGGATGCGCCCTCATAAAGCGAACTCCTCTATATATATCTATTGAACCTTAAGTAGCTTAACCGAAAAGACGATGAAAGGAATCCCTAGGGAGAGTAAATAATTCGTAGTTGATTCAATGGCCGCTGTAACTACGATTAATCACATGTTCATTTGATTCGTTTCCTCTTTTTTTTTTTTTTTGAAGGGGGGTGGGACAGTTGAAATGTGACATTTCGTTAACGTGGGCGATAATGACGAATTTCTTGGGTGCTTAAATAACTTTATTTTTAAATGGTAAAACGACTGGGTCGGGCTTTAAAGCCAAGGGATTTGGAGATGGTTGGTATCTCACGAATCTTGTATAACTATAAACCCCCATATGTATGCAGCGGTGTCATTTTTCTCGAGTAGAACGCTTGAGTAACAGTATTAGCTTGATAGTCAAGTAAACGCCTACTTTGAGACAGATGGCAGGTCATAATTTATTTATACTTGTGTATTTAATGTATGTGCATATAATATGTATGTGATATATATATATAGTGTGTGTACATGTGTGTGTGTTTGTGTGCGTGTACGTGAGGTGAGTGGTAGAAAGATATAAAAATGGCAAAAGCCACTTTTATTACGCCTCCCCGTTATTGTTTAACCTTGCTGCGTAGTCAACCTGAAGATGAAATAACTATCGTGAGTTAAATCGAAAGGACATAATATAAAGATGACTGAAAATGCTGCAAAAATCCTTAATAATTCAGCACAGACAAGAGTGGAACTTTTTCCCAAGGAAACGAATAAACATAAATGAAGGAATAAAAGGGTGATAGGAGAAGAGAGAGAGAGATTGAGGAGGTACATGCAAGAGAAAGGTGGTATATCTTTTGTCCAATCTGAGGATAAGATTTTGGCTCTCGGTTTACGGTTTTAGAGGGGATTCCCCCCCCCCCCCCGCCCCCCCCCCCCCCCCCCCCCATGGACAGCTTCTCATAGATTCGTTTAATAAGGAAGGAAAATAAAGAAACTATGACTGTCATCTTGTTGTAACGTGCAATTCATCGTTTCTTTTTGGAATGTAAAAGGACGTTTTTGTGTACCAAGGAATGTTTTTGAGTATTTGTACGAAAGTGAACTAACAGATTTAACAAAGGAAATAACCCCCCGGAATTATTGAGGGAGTAATTATATATATATATATATATATATATATATATATATATATATATATATATATATATATAAAATCATATACAAAGAGAGAGAGAGGGAGAGAGAGAGAGACTAATTGTCGTTTTTTACCAAATACTTATGAAACTCAAATAACCGCAATACCCTTTTAACTTCTCGAATTCATCGCACTTATGGATGCGGTTGTCACTACAAAGTCTGATATCCTGATGGAAGAATGTGAAGAAATTCTGACGTCCGTAGTAGGATTCGGATTCGAACCTGCATCCTGAGTATCAGAAAGGGGTCACTTGACTACGTGACCAGTATATCCAATAACACTGGTTATTAATCTTTTTTTTATGAGGCAAAGATGTGAATAGTTTTTTTATTATTAATTTTGATGTGGTGAATTTAAATTTCTGTAGTTTTGCTCTATCACCTCTAGTTTCTTTTGCTTTCACAAATCCCTTTTAATTATACCGCATGTATATTCAAAATGTAATTTTATTTATTTTTTGCTCTGAGGCAAGGATGTGAATAGGTTTTTTATTACATGTAATAAATTCAAAATATAAAGTGTTTATTATAGCTGTTACAAAGCCATATTACAGGAACAAAATAACAACATAGATACAGAACGTTGATGGAACTAAATTTATTTGGATAATACAATGCACACAAATCATAGTACAGCAGACAGTTGGAAGTGAGTTTTTTTTATGCCTTGGTAGTTGCTCTCCTTAGTAATATCCTGGCGGAACCTTTCTTATACTCGCCATCTTAGTAATATCTTTGTGGAACCTTTCTCCTTCTCTCCATCTTAGTAATATCTTAGTGGAACCTTTCTCCTGCTCTCAATCTTAGTAATATCTTGGTGGAACCTTTCTCCTGCTCTCCATCTTAGTAATATATTTGTGGAACCTTTCTCCAGCTCTCCATCTTAGTAATATATTTGTGGAACCTTTCTCCTGCTCTCCAGCTTAGTAATATCTTTTTGGAACCTTTCTCCTGCTCTCCATCTTAGTATATCTTGGTGGAACCTTTCTCCTGCTCTCCATCTTAGTAATATCTTGGTGGAACCTTTTTCTTGATCTCCATCTTAGTAATATCCTGGTCGAACCTTTCTCCTGCTCGCCATCTTAGTATATCCTCGTGGAACCTTTCTCCTGCTCGCTATCTTAGTAATATCTTGGTGGAACCTTTCTCCTGCTCTCCATCTTAGTAATATCTTGGTGGAACCTTTCTCCTGCTCTCCATCTTAGTACTATCTTTGTGGAACCTTTCTCCTGCTCTCCATCTTAGTAATATCTTGGTGGAACCTTTCTCCTGCTCTCCATCTTAGTAATATCTTGGTGGAACCTTTCTCCTGCTCTCCATCTTAGTATATCTTGGTGGAACCTTTCTCCTGCTCTCCATCTTGGTAATATCTTGGTGGAACCTTTCTCCTGCTCTCCATCTTAGTAATATCTTTTTGGAACCTTTCTCCTGCTCTCCATCTTAGTAATATCTTGGTGGAACCTTTCTCCTGCTCTCCATCTTAGTAATATCTTTGTGGAACCTTTCTCCTCCTCTCCAGCTTAGTAATATCTTTGTAGAACCTTTCTCCAGCTCTCCATCTTAGTAATAACTTGGTGGAACCTTTCTCCTGCTCTCCAGCTTAGTAATATCTTGATGGAACCTTTCTCCAGCTCTCCATCTTAGTAATATCTTGGTGGAACCTTTCGCCAGCTCTCCATCTTAGTAATATCTTTGTGGAACCTTTCTCCTGCTCTCCATTTTAGTAATATCTTTGTGGAACCTTTCTCCTGCTCTCCATCTTAGTAATATCTTTGTGGAACCTTTCGCCAGCTCTCCATTTTAGTAATATCTTTGTGGAACCTTTCTCCTGCTCTCCATCTTAGTAATATCTTTGTGGAACCTTTCTCCTGCTCTCCATTTTAGTAATATCTTTGTGGAACCTTTCTCCTGCTCTCCAGCTTAGTAATATCTTGGTGGAACCTTTCTCCTGCTCTCCATCTTAGTAATATCTTGGTGGTACCTTTCTCCTGCTCTCCATCTAAGTAATATCTTGGTGGAACCTTTCTCCTGCTCTCCATCTTAGTAATATCTTTGTGGAACCTTTCTCCTGCTCTCCATCTTAGTAATATCTTGGTGGAACCTTTCTCCAGATCTCCATCTTAGTAATATCTTGGTGGAACCTTTCTCCTGCTCTCCATCTTAGTAATATCTTGGTGGAACCTTTCTCCTGCTCTCCAGCTTAGTAATATCTTGTTGGAACCAATTTCTCCTGCTCTCCATCCTTAGTAATATCTTGGGGTGGCCAACCTTTCTCCAGCTCTCCATCTTAGTAATATCTTGGTTGAACCTTTCTCCTGCTCTCCATCTAAGTAATATCTTGGTGGAACCTTTCTCCTGCTCTCCATCTTAGTAATATCTTGGTGGAACCTTTCTCCAGCTCTCCATTTTTAGTAAAAATATCCTTTTGGTGGAACTTTCCTCCCTGCTCGCTATCTAGTAATATCTTTGGTGGAACCTTTCTCCTTGCTCTCCATTTTAGTAATATCTTTGTGGAACCTTTCTCCTGCTCTCCATCTTAGTAATATCTTGTTGGAACCTTTCTCCTCCTCTCCATCTTAGTAATATCTTGGTGGGACCTTTCTCCTGCTCTCCATCTAAGTAATATCTTGGTGGGACCTTTCTCCTGCTCTCCATCTTAGTAATATCTTTGTGGAACCTTTCTCCTGCTCTCCATCTTAGTAATATCTTGGTGGAACCTTTCTCCAGCTCTCCATCTTAGTAATATCTTGGTGGAACCTTTCTCCTGCTCTCCATCTAAGTAATATCTTGGTGGAACCTTTCTCCTGCTCTCCATCTTAGTAATATCTTTGTGGAACCTATCTCCTGCTCTCCAGCTTAGTAATATCTTGGTGGAACCTTTCTTCTGCTCTCCATCTTAGTAATATCTTGGTGGAACCTTTCTCCAGCTCTCCATCTTAGTAATATCTTGGTTGAACCTTTCTCCTGCTCTCCATCTAAGTAATATCTTGGTGGAACCTTTCTCCTGCTCTCCATCTTAGTAATATCTTTGTGGAACCTTTCTCCAGCTCTCCATTTTAGTAATATCTTTGTGGAACCTTTCTCCTGCTCTCCATCTTAGTAATATCTTTGTGGAACCTTTCTCCTGCTCTCCATCTTAGTAATATCTTTGTAGAACCTTTCTCCTGCTCTCCAGCTTAGTAATATCTTGGTGGAACCTTTCTCCATGCTCATCACTCACTGCCCCGAGGTTCGGAGGGAAGAAGTTGAGGTGGGAGTGGAGAAAGTTAATTTTGAGTGACATTCAGCATCCCATATCCTCATAAGACTGAAACAACTTCTCGATACGCTCTTGGTAATCTGGTACCTGTGTTTACCCAAATAAGCCATTGCAGACTGACTGAAATGCTTCCCATGCTCTCAGTTCCTTTAGAGAAAGAAGCTCCTCAAAGTCCATATCCTTCAGCACCTCTCGTATCTGAGGTACGTCGAAGATGCCCTCCTTGAGTTTAGCAAAACTTAGTGCTGGGAACAGGGTGCACAAGTGTTGGAAGGCAGCACCATTTTTGTCCATGGGCTTCACAAAAGTCTTCATTAAACCAAGCTTGATATGAAACAGTTGTGTAACATGCATGTAGACCAGCACTAACCTTCTCCTCTCACCGCCAGAGGCTACTGGTCTACCCAGCCGCATTGCGTGTCAGGGTTGCTAGATCCTTTTAATAAAAATAGGGCATCTAAATTTTCTAAAAAGACCACAATCCTTAAAATTTCTAATAAGAAAAAATCCACAATGTCCTCTATAGGACACATATGGTAGCCATGAATGCATGTACACATTTATGTAAATGTATACATGTATATCTAAAAAAACTAGAGGTGATGAGTGAAAATTGGTTTCGAATCTGAAATCAGCACCCCAAAATTAGGCTACAACAACTATTTTTATGCTTGCCTCAATTTCTCTGTCAACTTATGTAATGTAACGAATTCAAGAAGTTAAGAGGACACTGTGGTTACAGATATGAATATGTATATATATATATAATAATATATATATATATATCTATATATTATATATATATATATTATATATATATTCATACGTACACTAAGTTCAGAAATTTATTTGTATTTCTTTATAATAACCAAGGTGGCAGTTCGCATACGCACAAAATGTTGTACTTGGTTGTTAGTTGACTGTCTTGGATCGCAGCCATCTTTGACAAGCGGGGGGGGTCTGATAAAGTTCTTTTCGTCGCCGGATTATCTGTATGTTACAAATTTTTGACGTCTTTATATTTTCTAATGAAGCCGTGAACCATTTATAGTGAACTGTCGCAACAAGATTTGGTATGTAAAGTGTTTGTAGGTTTCTCCAAAGAAAACACCACATACACTTATTTAAGGAAATAACTCGGAAATAAGTGGTTTCAAAGGGCTCTGGTTACCGATATAGCCCATAGTGCCTATTTACCAAATTTTCTGCCTTATATTTTTTTTCTTTTATTGTTCCCTCCAATTAATTTTATCGTAAATATAGTTACTCTATATACTGTGAATGATGACAGTCAGAAGCTGTTATGAATTGAATTTAGCAGATGGTGGTGCGTGTCATTTTGCTGGGTAACGTGTTAAGGGAAAGACGATTGCAAGATTCAAAGCAAAAAAATGTTTCCTTTAAAAGTATAAAAAGCTACCCCGTAGGGGGATAGTGCCGTCAGTGCACTTCACGTGATACACTGTAGGTATTACCTAAGGGGCATTGCAGCGTCCCCTACCAATTGCCTATTCATTTTATTATTGAAAATATACTTGCAAAAATTTTTTATACACTCAAGGTTATTGCTAGTAATTATAATCTCCATACATATATACATACATGCATACATACATATGTGTATGTATATAGGCACATACACATATGTATGTATGTATGGAGGTAATAATTAGTAGCAGATACCTTGCATGTATAAAAAAATTTTAGAAGTAATTTTATTTTCTGTAATAAAATGAATAGGCAGTTGATAGATGTTAATTAAAGTTCTTATGCCATTATATACTGAAAACTTCTCGAATAAAAATGTTCAAGTATTAGTGATACAGATGCCAGATAATGATATTAAGTTTGGTTCATATAAAAATCACATTCTCATGATGAATAGAATTTGTGTAAAAAAACTAAAGTTTTAAATAAACTTTAATTTATGCTACCTCTCTTACTAGCTTCTAAATTTGAAGATTTACATACCGGCTACCTTTAGGGAGTGAAAGAAGTTCTTTAGCCAAGGAGACGGACACTATTACAGATGATGCGAATGTAGAGATGTGGACCTGTGTCCAAACAGAAAGCGAATTTGGCAGAATTGTGGAATGTTGTAGAGGATATAGTAAAGAGCCAGACATAAATTATACAAGATTGATTAAAACAAACTTTAGGATGATTGCTGAGTGTTGAAGAGGTTGAAGACGATAAGATCAGGACGAATTGGTGTAAGTGAAATGTTAAAGGATGTAATATAAACAGATATACGAGTAAATACACGCACACATATGAATGTGTATGAACATATGTCTGAGTATATATATTATATATACTAGTTGACCAATCCGGCGTTGCCGGGGGAGAAACTGCGAAGAACTCAAAGAAGCTTCCCTGCACCACCTTGTGCTGATTGTCCCTTTTATCCAGAAATTACTGTGCTGACCGGCCCGGGTAACCGATAAATTCTCTCTCTCTCTCTCTCTCTCTCTCTCTCTTCTCTTCAACTTTCTCTGTGTCTTACCCTCTTTCTTATCCATAATACCCCATTTACTCTCCCTCTCTTACTTTCTTTCCCTCGCACTCTCTAAGTCAACACCCTGCCCAACCCCAACCCCTTTGGTGCCATTGATGTCTTACCACCAAAGTATTCGATAGCAAGTCATATTAAGTACATATACCGAAAATCGAAATTCATATTATTTACTACGTATACCGAAAATTAGGTATGATAAATTCGTAACCCCATTATAAACCATCTTAAGGGCCCCCATTATAACCCTGCCGAGTTTCATGCCCATCGGACCAGCCGTTTGACTGTGATCGAATGATAGAGGGACGGACAGACATAACGCCCTTACATATAGTAAGATAAGTTGAGTAAGAAAACAAAAATATGTATACACACAACCACATACACACACAAACACACACACACCCATATATATATATATATATATATATATATATATATATATATATATATATATATATATATATATATATATGAATAATTATCACATCGAACCGTGATCCATTTATATATCAATTCAAGCTACAAATGTCCTTTAATATCTAAATTCACTTTACCGTCCCAAATGATATATTTTCATAATATGTACCGAAGGGAATTTTTTAATTGATAATAATTTCGTCCCCCATGGGATCGAACCACCGTCCAAGTGGACGGGGACGAAATCAGGACAGTCTAGTGACGCTATCCAATCAGCCAACAGAGACGCTATAAGTTCATATCGATTCTGACCTTACAAATCACCCTCGATCTGGGAGCTTTCGTAATTAGAATCGATATGAAACCCCGTCTACCATGTTGGCCAATTCGAGCGTTTGACAGCACGTAGCCTTTTGCTACGTGCTGTCAAACGCTCGAATTGGCCAACATGGTAGACGGGGTTTCATATCGATTCTAATTACGAAAGCTCCAGATCGAGGGTGATTTGTAAGGTCAGAATCGATATGAACTTATAGCGTCTCTGTTGGCTGATTGGATAGCGTCACTAGACTGTCCTGATTTCGTCCCCGTCCACTTGGACGGTGGTTCGATCCCATGGGGGGACGAAATTATTATCAATTAAAAAAAATTTCCCCTTCGGTTACATATATGAAAATATATCATTTGGGAGGTGGAAAGTGAATTTAGATATTAAAGGACATTTGTAGCTTGAATTGATATATATATATATATATATATATATATATATATATATATATATATATAAATGAGCGTGCGCACGCGTGTGTGTTTTTGCTTGTGTATACATATTTTGTTTTCTTACTCTTTAGCCCATAACGAAGTCCCTATTGATACAGTTGCCTACGGCCGGCGAGAGAGAGAGAGAGAGAGAGAGAGAGAGCTGAGAGAGAAGAGAGAGAGAGAGAGAGATGACTCAAGCCTCATCTCGGAAAGAGGAAGCGAATATCTCTGGCAACACAGAAGTCTTGACGCCGGAAGTCGTTCATAATCCTCTTCCAGAGCCGGGCTGTCCTACACAAAGAAGCTACAAACGAATTGTATAAAAATAAACTGCCATCGCGTTGTAAATGAAAAGATGTAATATTCACATACGCACGCATATATGTATAAGTATATATTTGTACCTAATATGATATATATATATATATATTTATATATATATATATATTATATATATATATTATATATATATATTATATATTATCATATATATATATATATATATATATATTATATATGTACGTGTGTGGTATGTACGTAAAGAAAGGAGTTAGATAAATAGATATTTATGCATGATTATATGAACATTTTTTACTGCGATTATGAACGTTTCCTTATAAAGAATACTGGTATGTTGTCAATTCGTCCCCTCTCTTTCTCTCTACTTCAAGAATCTAATTTGAAAGAGTAAATTTAGAAAGCGCGCTTTGAAGCTTAAATATATTAGAAAAAATTGTTTTTTTCTTCGTCTTCATTTTTGTCAGTGTAGAAAGTCTCTTTCACATAACAATAATATTTATGTCACTGAGTTGGGTAAGAAATGTGTTTCCTTGTTTTAAGGAATATTCAGGAAACTTTGTTTTGTTTATTTCTTAGATTTATTTTAAAATCCTAAGTTGTTCGTCATTTTTTCACAAATTTCAGTATAGTTTCCCGTGTTATTTTTGTCAGAACATGATCGACGTAGTAGCTGGTTCCAAGAAAATGTTTTCTAGTTTGATATAAATAATCATAAAAAATAACCAAGATTTAAGAACCACTATTTATCCAGATCATATGAAAGAAGAGGGACCAAAGAGAACTCGATTATAGTTAGAAGTGAAGTTTGAATAGATCTTAAAACGTTTGTCACAAAAGTAGAAGGAAAATTTGTGAAGTCGCTGATGTAGACATAAGCAGAATTTTGACTTGATAGTATTCTTTGAAAAAGGTTAAAGTAGAAATCGATAGTTGGAATCTCTCTCTCTCTCTCTCTCTCTCTCTCTCTCTCTCTCTCTCTCTCTCTCTCTCTCTCTCTCTCTCTCTCTCTCTCCAACTTTAAAATTTCAAGTATATATGATTTCTACGCACGCGGTGATATGGTCTGTCTACTTGAATTTCAGTTTTTACCGGTAATTATTTTAAAATAACTCTTTCCGGTTAAGAATCAAGGTCAGTATATCACTCTATAGACCTGACTTTGCAACTTATGTTGGAGCAGCCTCTAGTTCCTGTATTGGATATCCCTGAGTAGATGGCACGCATCCAGCGATTATTGGTGACCAATAGTTCACCGCTAGCCACAGCTAATAGAGAGAGAGAGAGAGAGAGAGAGAGAGAGAGAGAGAGAGAGAGAGAGAGAGAGAGAGACTCGTGTTAGCTTAGAAAAGAACATGAATATGAGAAATATTCTTGATGTTTTCTAATTTATTGCATAGAAACTACGAGAAATATGATCTTCAACAGTTTTGTCAATTATACCTCGGTAACGGTCTTGTACCGATGTTGGGAATTGCCCGTGACTTTCCTTGTGTTTGGTGTTTGTGTTTTATTGCCTGTAAACACGACGTTCCAAAATGCTTTTGAAGATTATCAAGGGTATTTTAAGGATTATTGAACTAAGGACGAACGGAAATTTCATTATATTTTGAGATGCTTCTGGCTCTGATCCAGATTTTGTTCCGCTCTTAAGTATTTCTTTTCTCATTGTACGTTTCCTTACTTTTGCACTTTTTAGATTAATTTTCTTTCTGTTTACTGACCATAGCAATTGGGGTTTTCTGAAGTTACCAGAGGACCCGAAAAAATCAGAAATTGGTGTCATTTTGTCATTCAGTATAAAATTTGTATTGCTTTGTCACTTGCAGGAATTTTCAATATAGACTTCACATGTAGTTTAAAAAGCACCACTGATGACGTTTATACCGATAACTCTTGGTTTTTTCCATATAATATTTTGTATATTTGGTTTATGAATTCTATTTACATTTAAGGGAAATAAATATTTAAAGGTTTTGAATATTATTGAAGTATTGGATTAGTCTCTCTCTCTCTCTCTCTCTCTCTCTCTCTCTCTCTCTCTCTCTCTCTCTCGTGTACCTCATGCGGTGCATTGTAGGCATTATTTAAGGTTCTTTGCAGCGTCCCTTCGGCTCCTAGCTGCAACTACTTTCATCCTATTAATTCACCTCTCCTCATATTGTCTTTCTTCCATCTTACTTTCCACCCTCTCCTAACAATTGATTCGTAGTGCAACTGCGAGGCTTTCAAACCTTTTCACTGTCAATTTCCGTTTCTGCGCTGAATTGCCTTAGTTGCCCCAGTGCTTGGCATTGTACCCAAAATCTATAAAATCAAATCAAATTCTCTCTCTCTCTCTCTCTCTCTCTCTCTCTCTCTCTCTCTCTCTCTCTCTCTCTCTCTCTCACACACACATTTCGTTTTCGAAATTCCCTCTCACTCTTGATTTCCTTTTAATTTTAGCAACTCTTGACAGACAAGTCCAGTGAAATAACTAAACAAACGAAGAGTGCAGAACAAGAGGCGAGGCTCTTTATTATTTCAGTCTCGTATGCAGTGTTGTGAGTTATACATTTTTTAGTTGCGTGGAAGTTTCCATGCTTGAAGGTACCCTCAAGTCTGCGTTTTTTCGCTTGTTAGTTTTTTGAGCTCAAAGTTTATTAGCTGAGTTCATGCTTTGTTGCTTTTTCTTTAAGGATAGTTTCTTATTCTGGATAATAATTAATAATAATAATAATAATAATAATAATAATAATAATAATAATAATAATTGATTTTTTAAAATTGTGATCATTTTATTTTACACCTATGTTTTCTGTATTAGATTTATGAATTATATACGAATACACATATTTTCTTCTTATTTTACTGGTGAGTATGCGTATGCCCTTACTCATGAGAGCATGAATGACGAACACAAAATACTGTAAGCTGAAGTCAATGGGGGCAAGGTTAGTGTTACAATGCTTACAATTTTAATCTTATTAAATCAGGAAAATTAAATGGCAGTAGAAGACCAAACGAATAAAGTTTATTCAGCCTCGAAGAGTTCAGTTGCAATATCTTCTTGAAGTTTCTTTGCTTTCAACTGATAGAGACTCAGATGAGGAGGACATGAAAAAAATTTCACTAGAACGCCATGGGAAAGAGAAAGAGTTTTCGCTAAGAATACCTTGAATATTAAACATCAAACAATGGGAAGGCCTTCAAAGTAATTAATTTTGCAACATCAGGACGGCGCTTGGCATAAGAGATATCGCTGTTGATGGAAATTCTGTCACACTCGCTTAGATTTACTCTGTGCCATTTAATATTTTCTTTGCTTTTAGATCATCTCTCTCGTTAGCTTTCTCTTTTTTTTTCTTTCTCCCCTTCCTCCCGCAGGCATTAATATTTTTAATTAAAGAAGATAAGGACACAGGAATGTATAAATGTTGACTTTAATTAGGCAGACAGAGAGATGCGTAGCTGTGGGCTTTAATGAGAGAGAGAGAGAGAGAGAGAGAGAGAGAGAGAGAGAGAGAGAGAGAGAGAATGTGTAAATGTTGGGTGTAATTATGGAGACTAGAATGTTTAAAAGCTTGCCTTAAATGAGAGAGAGAGAGAGAGAGAGAGAGAGAGAGAGAGAGAGAGAGAGAGAGAGAGAGAGAGAGAGAGTTGGAACCTCGTTTTCGCGGCGTGAATCATACTGAAACTTGCCTAAACCGCAGTTGGTGTCTTGATGGTGTTTTGGAAGGGGAGTCTCTTGACAACAGGAAATGGATGTGCCCAGAGAGGAGGAAAGCCTTGTAAAATGGTTTTATGAAAGTTTCAAGACATTCTCTCTCTCTCTCTCTCTCTCTCTCTCTCTCTCTCTCTCTCTCACACACACACACACACACACACTATATATATTTTATATCTCTAATATATATATATATATATATATATATATATATATATATATAGCTATATATGTAAATATATTTATATGTATAGAAATATTATTATTTTTTCTTTTCTTTTTTTTGGTTTATCATAGTCCTCCAAGTCGACTGGGTGGTATTTATAGTGTGGGGTTCCGGGTTGCATCCTGCCTCCTCAGGAGGCCATCACCTTTCTTACTATGTGCGCCCGTTTCTAGGATCACACTCTTTTGCATGAGTCCTGGAGCTACTTCAGCCTCTAGTTTTTCCAGGTTCCTTTTCAGGGATCTTGGGATCGTGCCTAGTGTTCCTATGATTATGGGTACAACTTGCACTGGCATATCCCATATTATTATTATTATTATTATTATTATATTTAACCACCATTTCATATCATTGCTAATTATGTATATTCGAAAAATGATGCTTATTCAGATCCCGATGAGAGTCGGCACCGGTGAGGTTAATCAGGAATTATGCAAATGAAGTGGCCTGGGATTGGGAAATTCTTCACTGCTACGAACGTAATTTATTTGGACCTTTAAAGGTATACATTTTGCCATCAGCCATTTCACGCTACTGCGGAGATTCAGTGACACATGCTACTTGTTACTCACTGGCATACACACACGCCCACTTTTATACGCGTACGGATTTTATGTGTGATGTGTGGTTGTACAAACGTATGTATGAATGGTGTTCGCAACGTTATTTCGTTTTGAACATTGGCTAAGAAAGAAACGCCAACGTTACTTATATGTCTTTTAAAGTTATGAATGAACGTTATTAAGGAAGCCTATATGGAATCTCTCTCTCTCTCTCTCTCTCTCTCTCTCTCTCTCTCTCTCTCTCTCTCTCTCTCTCTCATGTTAATTGTAGGAAGCCAGTAAGAAGTAGCATAGGTCCCTTAAGAGACAATAGAGGAAACCTTGTGAACTCAGACTTGGAAAAAGCTGACGTATTGAATAAGTTTTTGTACTAGTGTTTTCACAATTGTAGACACTACATCAATCCCTGAACCAGCTATTAAATATGAAAAAGGGCAGAACTACTCGAAGAAATAATATTTACAGAAGGAGACATTCAAAACAAAATAGAAAAACTAAACAAGTTCAAATCTCCTGTCCTGGATGGGATTCATCCAAGAGATATTAAAGAGTTACAAGACCAGATAGTTCCTCAGCTATGCAAGTAAACTCTACAGAAAAAAAGGCAGAATAACAGTTAAAAAATCCAAGAGAAGATCCGAGAAATAAAAGAGCAATCTGTCTAACGTCGGCCCCTTGTAAGACTTTTGAATCCATAATTGCAGATCAAATTGTGGATCAAATTGATAGAAACAACCTGTTGTTAAACAGTCAACACGGCTTCAGACGAAACAGATCTTGCCTATTAAGCCCCTTGCAGTTTTTTCATAACATGCATGGTATTTACAACAGTTTAGAGCAACAGATATACTCTACTTAGATTTCCAAAAGCCCTTTGACTAAGTGCCATAACAAAAGTTAGAGCCTTAGGAATTTTAGGAGAAACACAGACTGGATCGAAGACTGGCTAACTAATAGAAAACAGGGAGTCGTAATAAACGGTGAAGAATCAGAATGGGCCGATGTGACAAACGGAGTTCCTCAGGGTTCTGTCTTTGGCCCGCTCTTGTTTTTTTCTTTATATTAATGACATTGATGTAGGATTAACTAGCAGGATAGCCAAATGTGCAGAAGACACCAAATTAGGTCTAAATGCAGCAGACCCAGAGACACTAGAAGGTTTAAGAAATGATCTGAAGAAAATAGGAGAATGTCAAAAAGATGGCAAATACCTTTTAACTTGGATAGTTGTAAAGTTTTACAAATAGGAACAGACATCCCTCATGCTACCTACATGAAGAAGATTTTGTAGTCATTATTACCAAGGACTTACAATCCACTAAGCAATGCATGAAAGATGAAATTAAGGCACAAAAATTGGTGTGATACATAAAGAGGCAGTTCACATACAGAAACATGAAACGATGCTGCAGCTCTATACACCAATAGTTAGACCTCATCTTGATTATGCAGAACACTTTTGGTAACCAACACTAAGAAAGGACAGATTAGGAGTACAAGCAAGAGTAACAAAGTTAATTCCATCCATCAGGCAAATAGGATTTCAAAGACGACTAGAGATACTGAACATGTATGGCTTAGAAACACGCGATTGCGAGGACAACTAATAGAAACATTCAAAAGACTAAAAGGCATAACAAAAGTATGTAGTAACCTATTCACGTTGAACGAAGAGTAGACTAGAACTGAAGAGATACAACACATCTAATTATGGGAACTTCTTTACATACAAGATATGTGGCACATGGAATAAACTGCCACCAGAAGTTATATACAGCAACAGTATGCAAGAGTTTAAGAGAAAGCTAGATAAAATCATTAGGACACTGAATGAACAATAAAACCTGCTCCAAGAGATAAGTGAGCACGCGATGTCTGCTCGGATGGACTAATAAGTCTTTGAGACATCCTAATCCTTGTAACTCCTTATAACTCTCTCTCTCTCTCTCTCATTTTTTCCGTTTCTCTTCTCCTTTACCATTTCCTCTTCCCAGATTACTTGACAAGACCGTGCTCATATACAGCATGTCTTCCGAGAATTTCTCTCTCTCTCTCTCTTATCTCTTCTCTCTCTCTCTCTCTCTCTCTCTCTCTCTCAGTTTCTCCTTTTCCATTTCCCCTTCCAGTAATCTTTATAGAAAACCGCTTGTTAGTGGAGCATGTCTTCCGAGAATCCTCTCTCTCTCTCTCTCTCTCTCTCTCTCTTTTCCTTCAGTTCCTGCTTTTCCATTTCCCCTTCCAGTAATCGTGATAGAAGACCGTTCGCTAGTGGAGCATGTCTTATGAGAATCTCTCTCTCTCTCTCTCTCTCTCTCTCAGTTTCTCCTTTTCCATTTCCCCTTCCAATAATCTTTATAGAAAACCGCTCGTTAGTGGAGCATGTCTTCCGAGAATCTCTCTCTCTCTCTCTCTTTTCTTCGTTCCCCTCCTTTTCCATTTTCTTTCCAGTCTTTGTTTCCAGTTCCTCCTTTTCCATTTCCCCTTCCAGTCTTTTCCTTCAGTTCCTCCTTTTCCATTTCCCCTTCCAGTCTTTTCCTTCAGTTCCTCCTTTTTTCCATTTCCCCTTCCAGTCTTTTCCTTCAGTTCCTCCTTTTCCATTTCCCCTTCCAGTAATCGTGATAGAAGACCGTTCGCTAGTGGAGCATGTCTTATGAGAATCTCTCTCTCTCTCTCTCTCTCTCTCTCTCTCTCTCTCTCTCTCTCTTCCTCGTCACCTGCCGTAAATAGTGGGGATAATGAGCTGAAGCTCCCTTAGGATTGACGTCTTCGGCTGTTAATGGAAGGCTGGGTTGCGGGTCTTGGCACAAGATACGCCACGTGTGATCTTGTACTTGTTTGTGATGCTCCAGCTTGTGTGATCTTGTATATTTTTGCCTTTCATGAGAACTGCGTTATTCCTTATTATAAACGGTTACCGATTTGTGATTTATTAACATTGTCACAGTTCTAGAAATCCTTTATGTAAAGCATTGCAAGTGTGTTATGATACAATTGGTTTCAGGTATATAGTTTTATAAATGTTAATTGTTAAAGTTTTGTGATTAATAACTATTCTTTCTAAGGATGTTAATGGTAAGGACTATGAATTGTTTCATAAAACCTATCTTCAGTTTTATACTAAACGGTTGTTGCATTAGCGTTGTACTTATGGATGATTAGTTGTAGTCATGGACGTCTTTCAGTTTTTTTCGTTGAGACATTTTTGCTCTCTCCAGCGAAGTTAAAAATGAAATTATGTATTCATTTAAGAGCACTTTTTGCTCGTCTTTCCTGTCGCAAGATAGACCAGAACTTTATCGATGTATTTAGATTAATTTTCGGAGTTTAATCTGTTGGATAAAGAACTCTTTTGGATTGCATGATCAATTTAGAATGCGAATCTATCTAATTGTCGTTTAGGCAACGAAAATTCTCTCTCTCTCTCTCTCTCTCTCTCTCTCTCTCTCTCTCTCTCTCTCTCTCTCTCTCTCAATTTAATTACTCTTGGGGATCTGGAGACGCATTAGGCCACAAATTTTGTGAAGCCAGGTTTATGTAAGACGATAACTGGCAATCAACACCCGCAGAGTTTTAGGCAGTTCAGGGGGTTTCATAATAATCGACCCCAGCGATGCTTGACAGAAGTTACGCAGTCACCTGTGTTTCCTTTTCATTTGGTTATTAGCGTGTTGATTATTAATTGTGTTTCAGAGGCTATCTCAATAAGTGACTGCAGGAATTCTGCGAATTGGGTTCAACGGATTAAAAGTAACATGGATCAGCTGCCAAATTAAGTCACAAATTTTATCACATTTTCTTGAAGTAGGAGGCCTCACGTGGAGTCTAATGGATTTTTTTTGTCCAGTAGCCCCATATGTACTGATTCATATGCAGTGAACCGTTTTTCTCACCCTGAGACAAAATTAAATGCTTGTTCAAGTTATCAATCTTATTGTGAAGGATATTTTATTCTAAATTATATTTTCGTCTGTCTGTCTGTCTGTCTGTTGCGTAATCATCAGCTTATTTTTATGCAAGAAATAGCAAGTTGTAGTGAAATATTCTGGGCCCATACCGTAGAGTGTCTGATGCTTTTTGATCATGTTACAATATATTTTAAAGGTATATGCAGATTATTATTATTATTATTATTATTATTATTATTATTATTATTCATTAATTCTTTGATACTTCCCTCCTGTAAAAACTGATCTTGAATGTTAAACCCGATATTATTCGGCTGACATGACAGGGACTATAAATGTTAGCATTTGACATTTATTTATAGGATGTAGGAATGTGAATGACGACGAGTGGACCGTTAAATCTTATCTTAGGCAAAACAACCTCAAGTGAAATATATGTTTGATTGTTGTTTTAATCGTTTACTGTCTGCGACAACGATGTCGGATGTAGGCCACATCATAGTCAAAGTATACAGGGTCTGCTCACGAGGCGGTACTAAAACCTATCCCCGCCCCTTGTGAAACGTCATCAGTTACAAAAGGACCATATCTTTATGAAACTATATTTACGATATTATTTTCATATAACTATTTTTGCGATGGCAGTTTTTTATATAAATTTTCCTCTTATTGCATGTTGCCGTATACTACGTTAAAGTACAAAGAATGCTCTTTCAAGTGATGTATGGCACTTTACAATTACGATTACTTTCAAACCCACAAGCGCGCACGGAAAAAATTATCTACGCACACAAAAATGTGCAATGACTTCATCCGTCAACCTACATATATTCACGTTTCGTAGCGTATCTAAGTAAGGGATGGTGATGGAAAGAAACTGAAAAATGGATTAGAAATCTGATAAAATTTACTATAAAATGCATAAATAAAATTGATATGTGTTTTCAGTAATTTTCGAGTAATTCTAGGTCAAAGACGGACCAAAATGTTTAAATTTTATGTAAATATTTACCACATTTTTCTTACATAATTTTTCATCTTATTACATTTTGCCATATACCATGTAAAAGTACAAAGAATGCCCTTTCAATAGATGTATGACACATTACAATTACAATTATTTTCAAGCCCATAATCGCGCGCAGAAAAAATGATCTACGCACGCAAAAATTATACAAAATGAGCGGTCGTGGAAGATGTGAAATCTAGCCCCGCCCCTTGTGAAACGTCATCAGATACATCCAGCGAGACTGACAAATACCTTTTTGTACTTTTTCGAAAATATTATAATCGTTTGAGGCATTCATAATTAATACCTTTATGTATACAGTTTGTGTTATATGTAAACTTATGTGTTCGGAAGTATATTTATGTGATAAGAAGTGCTAATGAGAAATTTGCTGGAAATGTGTTCCTGTGTCATTTTCTTCATCATTTATTCCTTTGATACCTTATATCGTATTTGATGTAATTCTTATACTTTTGATATTGTTTTCTTTTTTGTGGTCAAGTCATGCAAATGCAACTGCCATTTTTTACACTGCCTGTATCCACATTTTCTTTGTATTTATGGCATAACAATAAATATTCATAATAAGATTTGGAAAATATAATCAATCTATCATTCTAACCTTTAGCATAAAAAAAGTTGCTTTTCACGAGTGAGGTATGAACACAGTGACAGAACTAAATACATTTCTTAAGAATTATTTAATCTTGATAATATTACTACCTGAAAGAGAGAGAGAGAGAGAGAGAGAGAGAGAGAGAGAGAGAGAGAGAGAGAGAGAGAGAGAGTTGTCATGTTATAAAAAATGGACTTGAAGAGAATACAGCAAAACAGTATATATGTAAGTAAATAATAAGTAAAGAATAAACATATGAAGAAAGCTGGAGTAGCTATGTGTGTTCAAACTGGTATATTTTGTGCAATAAAACAAGGTTTGGTGACGAAATGAGAGAATGGGTATTAAAAAAGTCAAACATGTGACCTCTCTACAGATTTTATCATCACGATTTTATGAAAAACACCATGCGATATGGATTAAATGTATAAAAACTAAGGGTTCTTTAAGTAATTCAATGGAAAAGCACGGGATGTGTTACTCTTGTGACGTCACAGTATTAGCTGCGCCCCCACTGCCGAGTTGAGCAGACCTTATATACTTTGTATGGGTATTAAAAAACATCAAGCATGTGACCTCTTTACAGATTTTATCAAAAAAACCATGCGATATGGATTAAATGTATAAAAGCTAAAGCCTCTTTAAGTAATTCATGGAGAAGCACGGGCAGTGTTAATCTTGTGACGTCACAGTATTAGCTCTGCCCCCATTGCCGAGTTGAGCAGACCCTATATACTTTGACTCTGGACCACATGACCACCCGGTGTCTTTTTCCGTGTATATTTTTCCTTTTTTCTACACGTTTACAAAATATCTTAAAAATTTATGTATATACTTCAGAATAAAAATCTTGCTGGGCTGTGATATATCTGAAAGAATATTTGATTTCATTAAGCGAAGATTTTAGATATTTAGATCCAGAACTATATTTCGTTGATTTTTATTTATGAAAGACATTTTTCTTTCTTTTGCATTTTGCATTCAACATTCTGTTACACATCGTTGGTAAATTTCATTAGCCAATGGCGGATAAAACTAGTTTTTGCTACCCTCCCGTTTGAGTCACTTTACGAGGGAGCTTTATGTAAATTCTCCGTACTATTCTTATTTTGACCTTCGGGGTCAATCTACTATTAGTTGTTTACACACTTGAATGTTATCATCACTTTTTATTAGTCTCGTTCGAATATGTATGATATCCATACCTTTCGTTTTCATGTATAGTTCAGTTCCTTTGTTTTCTTCGCATTGATAAATCAATGCTATAATTTTGATTACTTTTTATTTTTTTTATATAATTGCCCACATTCCTAAAAAATCATCGTCATTGTAGAATTTAAATTGTTAGATAAGATATATATATTTATTTAGTCTATTTAAAATAAATATATATGTTTTATATAATTTAAATTATATCTAGTATATTTTACCTTAATAAATTTATAAATCTAAAATATAAAATTAAATATATCTATAATAAAATAATAAATAATCTATATATAGATATATATTATATATATATAATATATATTATATATACTATATATATATACCTATATATATATATATATGAGTGTGCAAACACAATAGTAGACATACACGAAAAACTTTCTTTCCCTCGACGGCCAACCTTTGGAACTCTCTATGTCCGTTATTGTTTTCATCCTTTTTCCGGTTCCCCTGCTTTTGACAGGTCTTGGCACGATCAGGAATATGAGTTGTTGTTCTGCAGACTTCGTCATTAAATAAAATACTCTTTGGTATAGGAGTAATTTCTTTTTGGCATTAAAGAAATCAAAGAAAAGGAAATAACAAAAATTACTTTTTCAGGTTTCTTCATTTTTTTCTTTTTCTTTTTCCTTCCACCGTCTGAGGTGATCTCAAAGGCAAGCGATTTAGAATGTAATATATCTCCCTTTGGACAGTAAATGGGGCAAAAGTAAAGCTTTAACAAAGGAAAGGTCTCTCTCTCTCTCTCTCTCTCTCTCTCTCTCTCTCTCTCTCTCTCTCTCTCTCTTTCAGATTCTTTTCTTATCCCTTATCTTGCCTTCTGGGCATTTACTCTCTCTCTCTCTCTCTCAGATTCTTTTTCTTATCCCTTATCTTGTCTTCTGGGCATTTATTCTCTCTCTCTCTCTCTCTCTCTCTCTCTCTCTCTCTCTCTCTCTCTCTCTCTCAGATTCTTTTTCTTATCCCTTATCTTGTCTTCTGGGCATTTATTCTCTCTCTCTCTCTCTCTCTAACAAGAATTTTTATATAAGGAATTCTAATATTCTTTGCCGTTGGTAAACCTTCCATAGAATGTATTTGGTTTCATCTCTCAAAAAACTTCGTATCAATGGAACTTAGGCCTAAAATGTTTTTAAGAGAGAGAGAGAGAGAGAGAGAGAGAGAGAGAGAGAGAGAGAGAGAGAGAGAGAGAGAATTTTTTATATCATTAGTCTGATTGCACTAGCCATTAATGGATTGCTTTTTTTAAATAGTTTTGTAGATTTCATGTAATCTTTGCTTTTTTTTTGGTGAATACAAATGTTATAATAATAATGAAATGTGTTTCAGGGAAAACAGACAAGCTTAGGTTTAAAAAAGAAGAAAAAAAAAAAAAACTGTGAGGAATATGTATCATGAATGTTTGCCTAATGTTCACAATCAGTGTTATCCCCTTTCGTTTTATATGTTATCTAATTCTTTGCCTTATATATACAGTTCCTTCCAGGAATTTCGATACACAACGTATGGCTATTGGTAAGCCATACTGGGACTATTACGATAATACTGCAGTGGGCTTTGACAATTTATCTGGGGCTATTTTGTTTTGTTACGAAGAACTTGATTGGCTGGAGGTATCTCGATGACAATTTGTTTTCATCAATTTTGTCTAATAAATCCATTGTAAAAAAAAACAAGCAACAGTTTTTAATAAAGTTACTTTTACGTAAGGTGAACGTCGACTCTATACTAAAAAAACTGTAGAATGGTTCTTGATATTTCTGTAATAGTCTTCTTCATAAGTCATGTAACATTTTTAATGCTGTAAACTCCAGAGTTACTTCTTAGTGGAGCTACATGACTGGACCTAGTGGAGTAGGATGTTGTCCTCCATCTAGATATATAAGAGCTAAACTTATTATACAAATGTAATTTCTAAAAGTATGCTTCAGACGAAATCCATTTGACAATTTAAGAGTTCAACAGTAAAGACAGCGTTGAAAGACCTTCAGAAGGTCCAAACAAACTTGTTCAGCTTAGTTCTCAGACCCATAGCGGTACACTACTTTAGTCGAACTTTTTGGAAATACCTAAACACTTGTCTGTAAAATTTGCTCACTAAAAAAACTCAAAGATTAAAAAATATATTAAATAAAATAAAAGTGACGCTTGACTGCTGTATCTGTAGGGTGATTTTAACGGGTTGTTCAGGAAGCAATTTCATTGGAGCTATTCATAT
Source organism: Macrobrachium nipponense (assembly GCF_015104395.2). Taxonomy (NCBI): domain Eukaryota; kingdom Metazoa; phylum Arthropoda; class Malacostraca; order Decapoda; family Palaemonidae; genus Macrobrachium; species Macrobrachium nipponense. The sequence goes on from NC_087204.1 coordinate 76,359,566, forward strand.
GACACGTGCCTCGATATATATTCTTGTAGGTCCTTTTAAGGCTGTAACTGGTAAATGTTGCAGGAAATTCTACAAGCAATATTACAAGTTCATCAATATCTTTTGGTTTTATTCACAAGTTAATCAATGTCTTTTGATTTTATTCATGAATTAGGTAAGAAGGAGTATGCATATTTATGTAGAATATATGCATATGCCATAAATCCTAAAGAGCCGTGATAATATACAATATATGATTGATCGTTATCATATGGAATTATCAATACCATTTGGAATTCGCTGTATAAGAAACCTCCTGCAAGCTCACTATGAACACACTGAAACAGAATCATACATAGTAACAAAGAGTATTTCTGGTGTTCTGTGAGCTCAAGCTGCCAAGAATTAAGACAGAGTGCTAATTCATAAAGAGTTAATGACTTCGGCAACCTTCATCCAAAGCCATGTGTGGGTGGAAGTTGGCAATGTGTGGCTAAAGATGGCGTACCATTTTTACTTTGACTATTAATTTAGAGCTGGTGTAAAATAACTTTTTCTTTTATATTTGTGTAGCTCATTCTCTTTGTCAATGTATCCACATCATCATGAGCCCATCATATACAGCGATTTACGTAATAAAAGGAAACGCAAATGAAGAAACGGGGCATATAAATGCTCCGGCCAATCACGATTGTTGTTACAATATGAAGACGCATTCATGCGGGAAAAGGTAAACAAAGACCTGCAGTGTTACCATAACATTCTAATACAATAGGAACTAATGGGTGAAGGTAACTGTATCTAAATTCCTGGAGGGAAATGCACACAGACATCTCAGCGAAACTGGGCATCGATAGCCCATTATTTGTTTCTAAAAGGTTTCATGTTTTCTTATTTTTTATAAGAAAATCTAATTAATTATTTTTTCTCTTGTGTTGCCTTCTTTTGCTACGTAACGTTCTCTCCTTTCTTCTCCGTGTACAGTGAATAGAAATTAAAACTTTACTAAATTAAAGGGTTTGTCCTCTCTGAGTTTATTAAATGTGATAATGGCAGTAGCATTCTTAATACCCTAACCACGTATGGCAAATATCCAGCTGGTGAGCGCCTCGGTGGCGTAGTCGGTATGGTGTTGGCGTGACACTTAGGTGGCCGCGAGTTCGATTCTCGGGCATTCCGTTGAGGAGTGAGAGATGTGCATTTCTGGTGATAGAAATTCACTCTTGACGTGGTTTGGAAGTCACGTAAAGCCATTGGTCCTGTTGCTGAATAACCACTGGTTCCATGCAACGTATACCATACACACAAACAAACAAACAAATATCCAGCTGGTACTAAAACACTTACCAGTCCACACCAAGAAACCTTGAACCATTAATTTTAACGGTGTGGAATCTTTAAACCATAAGGAAAACTATGCTGTAACTGAAAAAAATAATCTTCCGTTAAGGTATAAATGTTATAAAAAAAAAACACAAAGATAAGAAATATATACTTCCAACCATCAAAGTCAAACTGCCTAAAAAATTCGAGCTCTTACGACCGATCTCTGTGGAATTTTGTTGGTAAGTGAGGAACCCCGTGTCAATTACACAGTATAATTTATTAGAGTCATCTATTGGTAAACATTAAAGCTATTTAGATTTTGCCAATTTAAACCTGTAGCCAACTAGCCCCGGTCTCCATTACAGATAGGCCTCTTTCTCTCTCTCTCCTCTCTCTCTCTCTCTCTCTCTCTCTCTCTCTCTCTCTCTCTCTCTCTCTGGTAGCCAGTTGAATGTCTCAAATCGTTAAGAATGAGCTTGATAGAGTACTTATTTATTTCTTTAATTTTTATTTCTTTATTAATTTTTCTAAAAAGAAACAAATCATTCACCGTTCTTCAATGTGTTAATTTTTTCTCATTCATTGATCAAACCTGTAAGTTTATATACAAATACAATGAATAATATGTAATGGTTTTAAACCTGAATACACGCAGATAGATAACTTTACCCCAATTATCAATCCATCTAAAATTAAAATTAAATAGAATAATGACTATGTAATTTACGACTGATGCAATTTGCCTTTAGCAATATTAGTGCTGGAAATATTGGCGTATATTATATACAACGAGGTATTGGCTAAACCACCTGAGGATATGTTCGAAATAGAAAACTTACGTAACGCGACATCTCAGATGCGCAACGTCTTAAAATTCATGCCATTATTAATTTTTCATGTCATTAAAGGCACCGGAATAGAAATGTCTTGTTTGTCCGCTTCTTATGTAATCCCCGAGAAGAGAATGTAGCGTTAATTACCTCGGTATTTACAGTTATATGTAGTCATTCCAGTTATGGGCTTGTCATTGAATGAAGTGACTTATAAAACATATAAAGATTCTCTGTCTCCATTCGATATTCATGAGGTAATGATTCTCTCTCTCTCTCTCTCTCTCTCTCTCTCTCTCTCTCTCTCTCTCTCTTTCTCTCTCTCTCTAATCGTGTTAAACTACCACCGTACCAGACCACGGCTCTGTTTTGATTGCCACAGATATTGGAAAACTAACATTTCATGGACAAAATGCTATTAGCTATAAGTAAGTTATTGAAGAATAGAAAGACAATGATAATAAGACAACGTAACGATGAGATTTCGTTGACCTTATGGAAAACAAACAGTAGCAATTACCATGGAGAAGGTCACGCACAGCTGCGGCCATGGCCTCAAGCTGCCTACGCTACGTCACAATTCAGTGACCAAACTCGCCTTACTAACGATATACGTATTAAGGGTCCGAATCCCGGGTGGAGACGGAGAAGTGTAAGAACGTTGCTTTGAATACACTGTGCCTTTGTGAAGTCTGTGCTCACCAGGTAGGTAATTACAATTAACACAATGCGAGAAGTTCAGAGGACATTGTGGTTATGAAAAGCAATAACTAACGATTACACGCTTAGCTTCGTTGGTGAGGATGAACTATTCTAGTCCTGTAAACGTAACTCTGTAAACGTATGAGCAGCTATAGACTTTTATCCTTCTCGTGGTCAGGCGGGTAACGTGACCTCGTTCTGATACTCCAGACGCTACAGACGTCAGAATATTATATTCTTCCCTTCGGATTTTTTCCAGTTTTGGAAACGAGAAGAGGGCATGTGGTTTATATATATATTAATATATATATATATATATATATATATATATATATATATATATATGTGTGTGTATAGTATATGTATATATATATATATATATATATATATTATATATTATAATATTATATACATATATAATATATATATATATATATATATATATATATATATTTATATATTATATATATAAATTCTCCTATTAAAATAGGATACGACTCAAGTATAAAAGGCCCATTAAAACACTGGTTTAAAGCAAAGGACTATATTTCGGTGGATTGACTCCGTACTTAATAGGGGTGGGAGTCAGTCAACTGAAATATGCTTTAAACCAGAATATTTTAATGTGCGCGTGCATAGATAGATAGCTTGATAGATAGATATAAATATGGACTGATAAATAGGTACCTTTTTGAGTTGTCATCCTTGAGACCGCACTCTTCAAATCCCTTGAGGCCAAAAGCCCCCGTCCCAGTTAGTAAAATCTCATCTAAAAGATAGGAATGGAAGAAGGCTTATCACGATCCAGGGTCTTTGCGTATCTTTCCAGCCATAGCTCTGCTCCCCATAATCCAGATTTCAATATCAGTCGAGCCTCACTTTTCGGTTTTCCAGCGATATTCGGATTTCATTCAACGTCTTACCTTTCTCCCTTCCTCTCCTCTTCCTTTCCTCCCTCCGCCCTTATACGTTTCGTTTAGCTCATCCAAATTTGTCTCCCCCCAACTAAGAACAGTTCGCCCCTTCACCCACCTCCCACTCAATTCCTCACCCGCCTCTTCAGTACCCCAGTTCCTCTCCCACCCAAACAATAGCTCTCCCACACCTATCCCTCTCCTATCCACCCATTACCCCAGCATTCCGTTCCCCCTCCCTAGTCGACAATAACTCCCCAACCCCAGCCCCACTCGCCCACCCCTTTCCCACCTCTACAGTATCGCGTCCCGCCACCTCCCTCCAGACAACAATCCCCCTACCCCCTCCCCCCCCGTCCCTTCCTCACGCACTCACAACTTACCCACCTATCCTGCATCGCCTCCCCCTCCCACTCGTCAACAATTCCCCATCTCACCCCACCTCCCCACTAACCCACCCCCACACTCACTTCCTTCGAATCCCCGTCCCCAGTCTCAACCCAACAACTCTCTAACCCCCACCATATCAGTAACTTCCTTCCCCCCCCTCCCCCCTTACCCACACATCCCTCATACCCTGTCCCCCCTTACCACATCTCCTCCATACCCTGTATCCCCTCATGGCATCTCGGCGTGGCCGTTGCCATCCCAGGTCTCATATCCGGGCCCAATATCTATTGCCATTTATTGGATATCTTTCTCATCAGGTGTTCGTTTACAAATTCCCCTCCCTTGATCGATGGCTTCATCTCTCGCCCCTCACAGGTGATAGAATCGTTGAGGTGTTTCTCTTTTTTTATCTCTCCAAAAATCATTATTATTATTATTATCTTTTTTTGGGGGGTTCCTAAGGTGTTGAAGTTGGTTTAATTTAGCCCTAAATTTTGGTCTCCCCTTCAGCAATTAAATTTTTAAATGTGTTCTGTCGCTAAAATTATTATTATTATTATTATTAAGAAGGAAGCCTTCTCTGAGGGAAGTAGCATTGAATATTATAGCTGTTTCAACGACATTTAATTTATATAGATTCTTCTCAATTCTGAATTGAGAAGATTCTATATAAATTAAATGCCGTTGAAACAGCTATAAAATAATAATAATAATAATAATAATAATAATAATAATAATAATAATAATCAATAATAATAACAATGCTACTTCAGCACTATTAATCTTGTAGAGAGTTATCTCTATCTTTCTGATGACGGCTTTCTCGTTGTTGCTTAGACTGGCGAGCAACGCGCGTTACCAAAGGGCATGGTAAAATTCTGTTGAGTCATTTGGTTTATTATTGTTTATATAATTCTCTCTCTCTCTCTCTCTCTCTCTCTCTCTCTCTCTCTCTCTCTCTCTCTCCAACGCGACGTTTCTTCCTGATCCACAGGACATTATCAAGCAATGACTGCTGAGGGACTGAATTCCATTGGTTGCTGTTTGAGATTAAGCTGGACTTGTGCCAGCACGGGCTCTTGCTCGTAGAGCAGCCCGTAGAATTTACAGTGGCGAGTCCTTCTTATATCGTGATGTTGTGGGCTCTTGAGTACTGTCAGAGCAGAGTCAAAGTATATAGGGTCTGCTCAACTCGGCAGTGGGGGTGGAGCTAATATTGTAACGTCACAAGAGTAACACTTCCTGTGTTTCTCCATTGAATTACTTAAAGAAACTTTAGTTTTTATACATTTAATCCATATCGCATGGTGTTTTTCATAAGATCTTGAAAAATCTGTAAAGAGGTCACATGCTTGATGTTTTTTAATACCCATTCAAAGTGTATAAGGTCTGCTCAACTTGGCAGTGGGGGCGGAGCTAATGCTGTGACGTCACAAGAGTAACACTTCCCGTTGCTTGTCCATTGAATTACTTAAAGAACATTTAGTTTTTATACATCTAATCCATATCGCATGGTGTTTTTCATAAAATCTTGATGATAAAATCTGTTAAGAGGTCACATGTTTAATGTTTATTAATACCCATTCTCTCATTTAGTCACCAAGCCTTGTTTTATTTCACATAAAATATACCAGCTTCAACACACATTGCTACTCCAGCTTTCTTCATATGTTTATTCTTTACTTATTTATTTACTTACCTATATACTGTACTGGTTTGCTGTATTCTCTTCAAGTCCATTTTTTAATAACATGACAACTTTCTCTCTCTCTCTCTCTCTCTCTCTCTCTCTCTCTCTCTCTCTCTCTCTCTCTCTCTCAGGTAGTAATATTATCAAGATTATAAATAATTCTTAAGAAATGTATTTAGTTCTGTCTCTGTGTTCATACCTCACTTTGAAAAGCAACTTTTTTTTTATTTATGCTAAAGGTTAGAATGATAGATTAATTATATTTTCCAAATCTTATTATGAATACTAATTGTTATTCAATAAATACAAAGAAAATGTGGATACAGGCAGTGTAAAAAATGGCAGTTGCATTTGCACGACTTGACCACAAAAAAGAAAACCAATATCAAAAGTATAAGAATTACATCATATACGATATAAGGTATCAAAGGAATAAATGGTGAAGACAATGATACAGGGAACACGCAATTTATTTATACATATTCCTACAATCGCGTTGTTCTTACTTCCATCCTAGAGAGCGTTCAGCGGGCTTCCCGCCAATGTAAGATCATGTTTTGTATGCTTTTATATTCTTAGTTACATGTCTCATAAGAAACACAAATCGGCTGTCGCCGACCCATTTTTACTCTCTAGCGGGTCGGATACCACATTTCCGCCCGCACGCTGTATATTGAATTTCCGTTACCTGTAATAAAGTCCTACGTGCTGCTCTTGAGCAAGAGCACGTGCTGGCATAAAGCCAGCTTAATCTTAAACAACAACAATAAAGTCAGTACACTTCTACCTGCCTCTTTGTCCACACCTCACACCAGCAAATTTCTCATTAGCACTTCATATCACATAAATATACTTCCGAACTCGTAAGTTTACATATAACACAAACTGTATACATAAATGTATTAATTATGGATGCCTCAAACTATTGTAATATTTTCGGAAAAAGTACAAAAAGGTATTCGTCAGTCTGGCTGGATGTAACTGATGACGTTTCACAAGGGGCGGGGCTAGATTTCAGATCTCCCACAACACTTAATTTTTTTTTATAATTTTTCTGTGCGCGATTATAGAATTGAAATTAATTGTAATTGTAATGTGTCATATACCAATTGAAAGGGCACTCTTTGTACTTGTACACTGTATATGGCAAAATGTAATAAGATGAAAAATTATGTAAGAAAAATTTAAAAATTTTGGTCCGTCTTTGACCTAGAATTCCTCGAAAATTTCAGAGAACACCTATCAATTTTATTTATGCATTATACAGTAAATTTTATCAGCTTTCTAATCCATTTTTCAGTTTCTTTCTATCATCACCCCTTAGTCAGATACGCTACGAAACATGAATGTATGTTTGTTGACGGATGAAGTAATTGCACATTTTTGTGTGTGTAGATAAATTTTTCTGTGCACGCTTGTGGGTTTGAAAGTAATCGTAATTGTAATGTGCCATATATCACTTGAAAGAGCATTCTTTGTACTTTAACGTAGTATACGGCAACATGTAACAAGAGGAAAATTTATATAAAAGAACGCCATCGCAAAAATAGTTATACAAAAATGTTATCTTAAATATAGTTACATGAAGATATGGTCCTTTTGTAACTGATGACGATTCACAAGGGGCGGGGATAGGTTTTAGTACCGCATCGTGAGCAGACCCGATATACTTTGACTCTGGGTCAGAGCACCTCTCCGGCAGGTCGGGTTTTCATTGGTTCCTGGGAAGGTGACTCATGCGGCGGGCGTTTACGAGATTAATAGTGCTGAAGCAGCAGTCATTTTTAACAAAACATGCCCTCGAGAGGGTCTCCTTCCGAAAAATAATAATAATAATATAATATATAATATTATTATTATTATTATATTCATCAGATTATTTGTTATTATTACTGGTTGACTTTTCCATTTAACCTATGATGTAACAGTAATTAATTGCCGTCTTATTCAAACGATAAATTGCTTAGCTATTGCATTAGCTTGTGTTTTATGTGCTTGGATGAGCAATTCGCTTTTGATACGAAGGGAGCCGATGCATTTGGTTGTTTTATAGAGAAATTATTCCTGAAGGTTTTTACTGGGTGCCTTTTAAATGACACAAAACTAGATATAGGTAGCAGCTATCCTCAAACGATGATGATTACTGCGTGTCTACAATAGATATATGCATATTTTTATATATTATGCATTTGTGTCTTATGAAACATATTCATCTTTAAGGTATTTATTAGACATTAACTCATCTTCGTTATTTTCTTTTCTTTTATGTTTATTCAATTTGGTGAATGTTTAGTCATTTTATGGTATGTCTGTATACGCGCACACACAGCAATATATATATATATAATATATATTATATATATATATATATATATATATATATATATATAAACTAGTTGCTGTACCAGGCGTTGCTCGGGATAAAAAGGGACATGCCGTCCGTGATGACAACCCCTGCAGGGTGGATTATGTAATCACTTGGGATCCTGACGAGCCAAAGGTTTGAAAATCCCTAGAGTTATCACATTATTTGTCGAGTCAAAGAAGAGTTTGCTGCCAACTCCTAAAGTTGTATAAATCGAGGGGGTATGAAAAGGAGGGGTTAAGGCCCCCTTAGGAACGCCCCTAGAATTTCAGAGTTTTCCTAAAACCTTCCTGGCGGGGACGGGGGGTTTATGGTAAAAATTTGGTAGCCCTAGCTTTCATAGTATGGGCGTGCATAACGAGCAGACAGAAATTACCTTTTATAGATATAAATTGTATATATTACATATATGTGTGTATATATATAACATACATACATAAATAAATACGTGTATATGTATGTATGTATATTTTATGTTCTATCTGTCAAGTAACTGAAACACTTTAGTGGCACCGATAATAAGTAACGGATCAGGTGCTAAATTTAATGGTGATCTTTTTCTTTTGTCCATTTTTTGTAGTTGGAATTTTGATTTCTTTTGGGAGAATGATAGAAGGCAAAGCTAATCGGTAACGTAAAATAGATAAAGGTTAGTTTACACGTTTCACAACATCCTCAGGACAGGACGACTGACTTGCAATTAGTACCTGAGAGGTCCAAGCGAAGATGCAGTGCATTGCAATCCCAAAACAATGTACCTTTTAAAAAATCTACTTATATTTTGTATATTAACTAGTTTATCAATTCAGCTTTTTTTTATCTTATGACTGATCTCTTTTTTTTCCCCTGTATTTCGTGTTATCTTATGTAACTTCTTTTAGATTAAACCATATTTAGTGGACGCTTAAATTTCAAGTGCATAAATTAAAATATAGATAATTATTTTTTGAAATTTTAAAGTTGGGGAAGGATTTCTGTGAAATGTTGTGCAGGTTTGGGCCTGGGGCAAGAAAGAGTTTCGAGATTTTTAAGGGGTTACTGTTTTTTTTCTTTTCTTTTTCTTTTCTTTTTTCTTTAAGAATATTTGAGAAAATTAAGGTACGTTGCAAGGGAGACATATTCAGATCTGCGATGAAATGTTATGCATCGTTTCACTTCACTGATGTGAGAAGAGTGCATTAAGAACAGTGGTCTCCCTTTAATAAAGGATTTCTTTGGTGTTGCAGGAGGAAGGCGTTTTAAAGTAGTGATGATTTTTACTTGCCTTGTAGGGAATCTATTTCTGCTCATTGCTCTCGTCATCCTTAAACCATTCTCTTCCCTGATCCCCTACCGACTCTATCCTTCCTTTCCCAAATGCCAGAGAGTGCCTCTGGAGCAATTCAGAACTCGAAGCGTCTATCCTGATTTCCTGACTTTCCACGTGTCACGCTTCTTACTTGGGATTTCCTACGCATTGGCTCGTGGGGGGGGTGGTATGTCCTGGAAACGGGGATAGGACGAGCTTCGAATTGGGTTGGCTCAGAAGGGCTCGCTAGGTATAGGAAATAGGATTGAGTTAGGAGGGGAAATGATGTGGTACTTGGTGGTTCTCAATGCTGGGGGATTTCTGCTAGCCCTGTCTTTAAGTGTATTGGAGCACCCTCTCTCTCTCTCTCTCTCTCTCTCTCTCTCTCTCTCTCTCTCGTTAAATAAGTTATACACAAGTATATTTTTATATATATATATATATATATAGATATACACATGGTATATGTGTATATATATATATATATATATATATATTATATATATATATATGGCTGATGATTGATTATATATATATATATATATATATATATATATATATATGTATATATATATATCATCATCATCATCATCACACATCATCGTCATCAGCCGTTGCTGGTCCACTGGAGGACAAAGGGCTCAGGACATATCCTTCCACTCCCTTCTGTTTATGGTCTTTCTATGCCATTCTATGCCCGCTAATTTTCTTAGCTCGCCAATGGTGCACCGTCTTTTCTTCCTTTCCCTGCTTCGTTTGCAATCTCTAGGGACCCATTCTGTTATTCTTTTCGTCCATCTATTATCTGACATTCTCATTATATGTCCGGCTCACGTCCATTTCTTTTTCTTGCTTGTTGTTAAACTATCCCCTACTTTAGTTTGCTCTCCTTTCCATGTTGGTCTTTTTCTGTCTCTTAGTATTATTCCCATCAGTATTCTTTCCATAGCTCTTTGAGTTGTAACTAGCTTATGTTCTAAGGCTTTAGTTTATGATGCATAATGTAATACTGGTAGGACCATCTGATTAAATACTTTTCTTTTTTAGAAAAAGTGGCATTTTACTTTTCATAATCTCAATTTTTTTTACCAAAAGCTCTCCATCTCATGCTTATCCTTCTTTTAATTTCGGTCTCATGTCCTGGGGAAACACTTACTGTCTGTCCCAAATACGTATATTTATTAACAATCTCTAGAGGTTGGTCCATAACCATTATTTATTTTCTCTCTGCATTTTCAGTGAACATTATCTTAATTTTACTCCTATTCATTTTCAGTCCCACATTTCTGCTTTCTCTATTCAGATCTCCTATCATCTTTTGTAATTCCTCCCCTGATTCACTGATTAGAACTATGTCATCTGCAAATCGTAAGTTGCAAAGGTATTCCCCATTAATGTTAATTCCTAAACTTTCCCTATCTAGATTCTTAAAAACTTCTAGGCAAGCGGTGAATAATTTAGGGGAGATGGGGTCTCCCTGTCTAACTCATTTCTCAATCGGAAATTTTTCGCTGTCTATGTAGTTTTAGGATTGCTGTACTACCCGTATAGATATCTTCAAGTGTTCTAACATAAGATTTATCTATTCCTTGCTTTTGAATGGCGTTCATTACTTCTGAAGTTTTGACAGAATCAAAAGCTTTACTCATAGTCTACAAATGCCATACATAGTTTGTTTGTCATACTCTTGATTTTTCCTTTAGCTGGTTAATTACATGGACATGGTCAGTTGTTGAGCCCAAAACCTACCTGCTCTCTTGGTCGATTAAAGTCTAGCTGTCTTTCTATTCGGCCTAATATGATCTTTGTAAATATTTTATATATTACTGTATCTTCCTTTTTGTGAATTAATATAATGGTAAAGTTTTACCAAGCTGTAGGCATAGAGTAATCTTGCAAGTATTTTGTGTAAAGTTCAGCGAGTTTTGCTATTATGAAATCTCCATCTATTATTAAGTCAGTTGTTGGCCATCTTCTCCTGCTGCTTTATTTCTTTTCTTGCCTTTTAATGCTTTCTTTTTTGGTATTGGCTCTCCTGTTTCATAATTTCCATTGACAAAATGATTTCTTATATCACTATTGTACAGCATTATATAGAAATCTTCAGCAAATTTTATCACTCCATCTCTTTGGTTGATAATATTTCCATTTTCATCCTTTAAACAAATATTTGTTGGCTCCAAGTCTTCTTGTTTTTTTTCCATTAACTTGATGCTTCTTCCCTTCTTTAGCGTTTCCTCAATTTTGGTCTATATACTATATATTACATATATATATAATATATATTATATATTATATATTATATATATATATATATATATCTATATATATAAATATATATATATATCATATATATATATATACTATTATATACGTGATTTTAAAAAGCTTACTGGTTTTGCTATCAATACTGCAACGTCTTTTGGAAGCTAGCAATAAGAGAGGTAGTTTTCTACAGTTCTAGATATTTTTGACTTGCATTGGAGGCTCCCAAACCGCATTGTGCCCCATTGTCATTTATATACTACATAGCTAATTCGTTGCAAGTTTCAGGGACGATTGGTTTCCAGGCAAAGCATTGGCCATAATTTTAACGCCCAACCCTCCTAATTTATCCCGGCTTTTGGGCCACCTGCGGGTTCCTCTTCCTGCCTCCACACAGGGAGCCGTATCATCCCAGGACAAGAGGATCAGTCAGGAAGATTGCACTTTTATTGATGCAAAGAAAGGATAAATGATATGGAAAAAAATTTTATTTTGCCACTCCACTGAACTTGTTTGTAATTGCTTAAAACCAAAGATGATGAGCAAGTGACACCAGTCATTAATGTTCTTAAAATTCATTGTAAATGTGCATAACAAATGTTGTCTTGACTCTGGTTAACAGCTTATGAGATATGTTTATCATTGTATGTATGCGGATTTTTTTAACCATTACTCAGGCTTTACTTGTTTTGCCAAATCTGAACAATGAAAGTAATTAACAAAGGAAGAAAAATTACGTGGTAAAGAATGTATTTAATGTCTGCATCAGTCTGTGTATTTGTGTACAATATGCCGATTAAGATATTGAAAGGCTCATTTTAGTTTAGAACAGGTGATTACGTACGGACCGTCCTAAAGTTGCGCTAACTTAATATTTTGTATTTTATATCTTTGTTTTTTCTTGTACCATGGTCAAATTCCTTTTCGCTGAATTTTCAAGCCCGCTTGAGAGGATTTCATTTTATGTTGTATGAGTAGGATATGGCATTCAGAGACTTGTCTTTACAAGAAGAATGTCTCTTAAGTTTTTACTTACTTTAAAAGATGTCTTTGAATGAATATGAAATATCAAATTTTTTCCTTCAAAGGAAAGTCGTATTGTGTCCTCTAATTTTCTTTAGTAAGATGAGTAGTAGGAGGCTTAAATGGATATATGAAATGTCTCCTCTTTCCTATTAGTGAAATATTTTTCATGAGTGCATGCCAAAAATTAATATACCATGAGAAACTAGGTAAGGTCAACTTGAAAATTTAGCCTAGTCATCGAACTTAGGAACATTGATTATTGTAATTCTAGTAACGGAATCAACTATTCATATGTTTAAAAAAAATTTCTTCAAAGGAAATTTATATATTAAACCCAAGAAAATGTGCTCTATTGGTAGAGGCTGAATTGTTTACTGAATAGTTATATATCTATATATATTTTTATATATATATATATCCTTATATATATATCTATATTATATATATATATATACATACATATTATATGTATGTATGCATGTATATATGTGTGTATGTATAAATATGTGTATATGAGAGAGCACTTTTCATTAGTATGTCTCTCTCTCATAAGGGTTGATCCAGAAGAAACCAAATGCCGTTGCTGTCATGTTCATGATTTAATTGTGTCAGGGACGGAAGGATTGAGTCAGAATACTTTCACTTCAGCTGATTCCCATATATGCCACAGGGTGCACGCACTGGGCACGCAACGCATCCGTTTCATGTATGCTTTGACGTCGCTGATAGCCCATTTCATTTCAAACCATTTGCAGAGTTCCTGCTATACTCTTAGTTTCAATTCTGTTATTCCCTTCTACTCTGCTTCCAGTATCATGTATTACATTTACTCCTCAATGCCTACACTGATCAGCCCCTTCCTGCATTCATTTCTCCATTTCCTGGCTCATTTACCATCGTTAATTTCTTATCCATCAGAATTGCACTGCTTTCATCTTCAATTTACCTTCTCCGATTACTCCATCAAGAGCAGCATTGCAGACCTTTTGTAAACATGACACATCCCTCTCTTAGACTCCATTTTTACACAGATCCAGCCACTGTCAACCTTTCATATTTTACCAGAAGCTTCACTGTCATTATGAAAATGCCCAATTTCTCTCAAGAATTTACCTTTTACTTTATACATCTCTGTATCCTACTCGTCTTTTATATTTTAATAATTCTAAATAAAACTTTCTTTATATCCATGAACTCCATATTTAGGGCTTGGCCTTTGTATAACAAGGCGCCCTGTGGGTTATTAAGACCTGCGATGTTATACACAAGTATCTGTTTGTATACTTCCCATCCTCTTCGGAGTATCATCGATTGTGGCGATAATTTCTAAGTGAGTATCTTCTTTGGGTATAAAGGCGAAGATGTTTCAAACTCATGATGATAAACTTAAACAATATATTTGCGAAACTACATCTCTTGAGTAGAGGCAAGAAGGTAGTTAAGAGAACTTGATTCTAGGAGAGGAAGTAGAATTCTGAGTTACAATGCATTTACAAAATCAAAGGAGAGCAAAGCTTAGCTCAGCATACTAACATACAAACAGGCGAACATATGAGAGGAAGTCACGTAGACGTCTGTGGGTTATAGGTCAACATGTTCCCAAACGAAAGCACTGTGACCTGTTTACACAACAATGGATTTGATTACCACAGGCGAATGCAAAGCAGGGCGCCGCTGATACAACACGCCAAGGCTTAGCTTGCATTCTTATATCAGCCCCTATCACACTCCTTGCTATCTCGCCAGTGACCCCTTGGGTCATCGGCTTATTTATATGTGGAATATATAAATAATGTAACACTTACATTGATTGCTCGGTCGGCTACAAAACCAAACACTGAACATTACTCAAGGCATAAAGTTTGACTTGCACTTGACTTATAGCAGTGTGATAGAGAAATTAATGTAAATATATAGTTAACCCATAGTTACCAGCAAGTGGTTAAGGAATGAATATTCAACTGAAATAAATTATGTTAATCAGATATATAGAAATACTCATAAGTAAAAGGAATAATACATGGAATATACAGATCCACATACAAGATAAATGCATATGATATCGTACTAATATTAAAGATAACTTGTCATGCATAATGATAGTTATATACTGCTAGTCATGAGAATACATATTCAACAGAAAGTACTACCGTGCTTCTGATGATTGCATGACACAAGAATTACATTCTAAAAATCATATATTGTTAAGAAATAAATAGTACCAAAAATGTGATAAGATAAAAGGTAACTGATTAAGAGTAGGTGCTACCTGATTAGCATATATATGTATATAATGATTCAAGTAAGATAAAAGGTAACTGGTTAAGAATAGTTGTTACCTGATTAATATATATATATATAGTATTATATATATATATATATATATGTGTGTGTGTGTGTGTGTGTGTTGTGTGTGTGTGTGTGTATGTGTATATATACCGATTCAAATAGATTCAGATAAGTGTGCACATCATATAGATTACTGGTGCGTATACGCACAGACATATTGATTCATTGTAGAACTTCAGTTGATTATATTAGGTGCGCTACCAGATATATTGAAAGATGAATGATAATTAAGCTTCTCATACTTAACATTTGGAATGCAATGTCACGGAGGTTCCTGTTACACATTTAGCCAGCGTTCAAACCGCTTTTCACACAAAACACAATTCCAAACAACTTTCCCCTGAGTCAAATGAAATGACCAGTTTCAAGTGGCTCTAAAGTCAAATGCCTTAAGGGCTAATGGGAAAGTGTCAGGGCGGGGTACGACGTTATGTTGCTGATCCATCCGTGTACGCCTCAACCTACACCAAGCAAATACGTTAGCAGTGACCAGAACCACCACCAACACGCATGTCACAGCCAGCAGTGTGTAGAACCGTAGATCCTCGTTGACATTGTAAGCCCTTGAAGTGCAGTCCATACCAGACAGTTTTGATAGTTGATGGGCCACTTTCACGTTGTATGGAAGGGGTAAAGCTGGGATGATGGTACTCGACCAAGAAAAATTCGCGAAGTAAGCTCGTTCCCTTATGATGGTGCTTATTCCACGGCCCGTGTAGTTGGGCGTCACTCCACTGCAGCTGTCCTCAGCGACAAACATCCGTGAGGAGGCCGTTGATCCGTCTGGGCATGCAACGTGAAACCCTGCTCTGTCATATCATATCCACAATCCGTTATTCAGCCTGTAAGCGAACTTATACTCGTCAAAAGGGTAAAGTTGTTTCAGACATCTTTCACGTGTATGAGAGAGAGAGCCGTTTAGCACTGGACCTAACTCGCATGAATCCCCTCATATATTGTGGAATTCAAAGGAGTCAGCTGTACAAACTTTATTACCCATGGTGTCGGAACAGTTTTTAGTCAACCTATCCAGGTCTCTGACCGTAAACCGTGTGTTCCTTATTAGGGGAAAATCAATGCGCATCCCCTCCCGTCAGATTAGATATTACTGGTAGTGAGCTATTCGTCATGAAAGTAGGAAACGGTGCAATTTTGTAAGATTGCCAGGCATCAGAAGAATTAAAAGGAATGTTAATCATGATCCTGTAATTCTCAACACTTACTGATATTAAGCTATAATAAAATTCTATCTTATGTGCATCTAACAAAGGAATATAACCAAGTTTCTCTCGTCCGTTCTCTAAAGTTAATGTTAAATCTTTGATAGGCAAGAGATGTGGTGAAAGAACACCCTTTGTAGCTAGCGTGATAGCTTCCACATAGTCTTTTGATTTTTCAATAAAATGTAAATTTTTGTACTGATATGGTCTACCTTAGAACTGTAATATGCTAATGTTGCCAGCAGGTGTTGCACATCCATCATCTGATTGATATTACTGGAATGTTCGTTCACCAATGTCATAAGTTGATTGATTGATGATAATTGTTTACGGAGTTCAGAAAAAACTAATTCATTTTCATGTTGCAAAAATTCAATTCTCTTATTCTGATCGTTAATCTTAGGACGATTTGAAATTCCCAAACCTAAACTTGCAACAGACCCGAAGACGTTGAGCGCCGCAAATATAAATGGGTTACGTCTTTCTATGCTACTGTGTCTCACGGTCCACATAAGTAGATCACGAGCCAAGCATTCTGCTTCAGCAGTTTTGTTTTGCAAGTCGAATGACAACACATCTGCGGCACTTGAAGTCTGAGCTAGCTAAATCTCTGGATTAAAAGGAAAATAGCGAAGGTGTAATTGATTCAATGATTCGGCAAACCGCGACAAATCGCTTTTTAGGTTAATGACATCATCTTCTGGCAGGAAAATCGCTCTTAAATCAACTTGCTTGCTGTAATGAAAATGTCCTCTGTTCTTTCAATGATAGAGCCATGTGTAAAATGTATATTTTTTTGTTTTAGCACTCTTCCCACACGACAAGAATGTCTGAACAAACAGTACCAATCCGAACAATATAAGCTTCATGTTGGAAACCTGCAATTAGTGAGACATATGTAATTACTTGTGTTTGAATTAACTACTTCTATACAAAACAGATAGAATATTTTCATACAAATGTTATATATACATACTTTTATCATGCAAGTTTCATATATACTTTTTATTAGGTATGTTTCATATATATAGGCATACATAAATTCTTCTCCTTTTTTCTTTTCTTTCCTTCTACCCTCTTTCCCTTAACTGCGAACATGAGCCAACGGTATTGTTCTCATGTCAGTAGGTTGGGATATGTTTTGAACTATTAGTCTGTTGGCCGTTAATATTTCTAAAATGCTAAACGGGCCTTCAAACTTAGGTGTTAGCTTATAGTTCAACCCCTTACGTACAAGTATATTATATTGGCTTACACCTTGCTTCCATAACATCCCGTAGGGGGTTGTGATAATTAAAATTGGTTGTAGGCGTAAATACATGAAAGGTGTTCCTAGCTGGGCTACCGTACAATGCCTTGTGCGGTGCGACATTTTGATAGATACATGATATGAGTGGTTAAAAGTACTTAGAACCGCGGGTATGGCAATATCCCAGTTTGGATCCATTCCCCCAAGTGTAACTCGTAGGACATTGAGCATCTTCCTATTTACCCTTTCAACTAATCCATTCAACTTTGGGTGATAGATCATGGTATTGATTTTCTTAATGCAAAGGAATTCACACAACGAGTTAAGGAAATGATTATTGAATTCTCCACCCGAGTCAGAGATTATCATGTGTGGAATTCCATGTTTACAAATGTAGCACTCGCAAAATTTCCTAGCGCATTTAATTGTGGTTTTAGTTTTTAGTGCTATCAATTCTGTATATCGAGTCAAGGCATCTATTAACCCTAAGAGGTGCTTATTTCCCGGTCAGACTCGTAAAACCCTGTTAATAAATCTAAGTGTACTCTTTCAAAGGGTTGGATGGGCACAGGATAGGCCCCCAAGCTGACAGGTGTCTTAGTTTGCCCTTTGTTTTCATGACAAATGTGACAATTAGCTATGGTATATCTGTAAGCATAGTGATTTGGCTTTCTGTGACATGATAGAGAACCCTGGATGACCATGTAATGGATTGGAATGCAACCAATTTAAGACGATTGGTATAAGCGAGAATGGTACCATTACCTGGTCGTTAGTCACCTGTGGGGTGCTTCAGGTTTTCCTTGTCACGGACCTACACAGAATGTTATCCTTGATTATATCATTCTGCTGCGTATACTTCACATATTCCTTTTCCTTTGGATTCCCGTTCAAAGCATCTATTATTTTCTTTAACTGCTGATCTTTTCTTTGTTCAGTCTGTAATAGTTCAGCGCTCCAACCCGGGTCTTCCTGTTCAGACACAGTTTTAACAATAGGCACGGATGTTGATATATCTACTAGTTCAGCTAATGGCTCCATACAAGATGGCGCGGGGTTACGTGATAGTGCGTCAGCAATAATATTTGCTTTCCCAGGTAGATATCCTATCCTGGCGCCAAAGTCTTGAATGATTATATGCCACCGAGTTCTTTTGGGACTGTGACTAAAGCCTTTGAAGAAGTCGGTGAGGGGCTTATGGTCAGTAAGAACCCTGACAGGATAGCCGTATATTATGAACTTATAATGTACTAGTGAGTTAACAATAGCTAGCCCTTCCTTGTCTATTACTGCATATTTACTTTCAGGAGGTCTCAGTTTACGTGAATAAAAAACTATAGGGAAGAGCTGTTTGTCATATTGCTGAAGCAGTACCCCTCCTACCCCTTGGTCTGAGGCGTCAGTTGCGATAAAGAATTCCTTACTGAAGTCAGGGAATTTTAAGATAGGTGAACTGCATAATTTCTCTTTCAAGGTATTGAACGCCTATTGATGCTTTTCAGACCATATAAAATCTACGCCCTTCTTTGTAAGATCGGTTAGAGGAGCAGCTATGATTGAATAATTGCGTATAAAACGCCGGTAATACCCACTACACCCTAAAAATTGCTGTATCCCCTTGACGTTAGTAGGTATCAGAAGTTACGGATAGCTGACACCTTATCGTGGACTACCTTAAGACCTTGAATAGACACCGTAAAACCTGAATAGACGAGTTCTGTTTTAAAAAACTCACACTTGGTTATCTTCACTCTTAAATCTTCACTCTTAAATTATGTTGCCTTAGTCTCTGTAGCACTAGCTCTAGTTTACGTAAATGTTCTTTCTAAATAGTTATTAGAAAAGATTACAAAGGTCGTCCATATAGAACAATGTAGGGTATCCCCTAAGCAAGTCTCCGAACACTATATTAATCATCCTGGTGAATGTAATTGGGGCGCAATGTAAACCAAAAGGCATACGTAAAAATTCATAATGTCCCCTGGCTGTGCTGAAGGCGGTGTATGGGATACTCTCTTTTTCTAAAGGTATCTGGTGAAAGTAAGTCCAAACTGGTGAAATATTTGTTCTGTCCTAACAAAGTTAAAATATTGTCAGTACATGGCACTGGGAATCAATCGGGAATCATTTCCTCATTTAAGCGACAGAAATCTACGCAAATACGCCAAGTCCGATCTTTTTTCGGTACGACGATTAAGGGGAAATTATAAGGGCTGTTCGATATCCTAATGACTCCTTATTCTAACATTTTACCTACTTCATCGTTGATCTCATTCTGGAATTTCATAGGGAGTTGGTACGAAGGTACATAAATAACTTTATGCTTGTCTTTTAGCCGCATTTGGTGATCAATGACATCCGTTTTTCCCAGAGATCCCTCGGTAGTGGAGAAAACATCATGATATTTAGTTAAAAGATAAAAAAAATTTCTGCTGAATCTCCTCTTCTTGAATGTCTTTATTGATTTTACTTTTGATAGATTGTAACAGGGATTCGTCCACAACAGGTTGAGTGGGATTAATTTTAGCAACAGTAAGAATGCAATGCTTATAAACTTCCATATCCACGATGTGTTGACTTTTGTGGATCACTAAATTGGTATTCAAATGGTTACAGACTTCAACGTTAACTTGTTGCTGTGAATCAACAGTGTATAGTGCTTGTGTTATGGACAGTCCGTTAATTTTCAGAGTGTCGGAAAGGATTAATATTTCAGATCCCGGCAAGGTCTTCTTTACACGCACTAATATGTTCGAAGGTACATTTGGCTCGAGAGTTTGCGTGCAATCTGCTATTACGGGTGTGTGAGAATTCTGTTGGGTCGCTTGAACAATGTCATGATTCATGAGACAAGTGATTGGTTCCTCAATGTACGTTACTGTTTGATTGTTTGTCTCTTTTTTGTCCAAAACTGATTTTAAGGTGTCAGAAGATTTATAGAATTTTCCTTTGATATACACGCCGTGTTTGGCAGGGGCTAAGATAATGTTTTGAATGCCCATAGACGGGTATCCAATAATTACAGCTGGATACATATCAATGTTTTGCACAACTATAAAGGTATCGGTAAGCGTGAACTTACCCACCTTGTACTGAATCTGAGTTACGCCTACTACACTTAATTCATTATTACCGATACCCGAAAGACGTACTCCGGACTTCTCAATAGGGAAGTTCGAAAACAACATGTGATGAGTCCCCAAATCCATGATATTACGTGGACTACCGGAATCAAAAAACAGTGTGAAGGGTCGGTGTTCTAAATTTACGGCATGCAAGGTAGGCTGTAATTCATCTTTACTGATAATAGCATGTATACAGTGAAAGTCTACGGGAACCTGCACTGATTTTTTGGATTTGGTCATGTGGTTCATAGGAAAATTCTGGGTCTCGCATACGTCTTGTAGGTGATTAAATTTGTTATTTGATTCAAAAAATGCTGATACGAATGACCTAACATCACTCTCCCCCATTGGAGTTAATTACTTGGTATTTGGTTTGCTTTGCACACTCGGAAAATTTGACTGACTGTGTGTTTTGGTTAGACGGCCTGGGAACAGAATTTCCTGAAGCACGATTTGTTTATTTCTGATTTTGAGCAGAGTTACTGTTTACCTGTTTCTTTTTATAGTAATGAGGATTCTTCTTCTTATTATCATTGGCAACATTTTGTGTGTTTTTAGCATTATGTTGCTGTTGGTTACGTGAGAAGCAACGATTGTAAGAATGACTGGAGCTGTTATGAATTGAACAATAACGCGTTCGGTAGTCTCCAATCATATGCCCTGCACACTTACAATTAAAACAAGTTACCCCTGCTGCGTTATTATTGATTATATTTACTTGCTGTGGTTTACTTTCATTCTTTGCAAAAACTTGAGTAAGCAAGGGGTCCAGATCTGTGCACTTAGACATATGTTTCATAATTTGTTTATATATGTCTAGCTCCGTACTGTTGGGCGATAGCTTCTTGTTAAAACAGCGTACCAAGGCTTCCGGCAACATAACTGTCAAGCAGGTTAAATATGTGAGCCTGATAAAATCTTTTACAGCCATGTTCCTTCCCATAACCCAAGAGAAGTAAGCAAACTATCCCGATATTCATTCAACCAGTCAGCAATTAGTGCCGCCCTCTCTACAACGTTAACCAAGTTGAGTCACAGAGACCAGATTAATGATGTTACTCAAAGCTAAAACTACATCCAAGGCTTCTTCACCGCCATGTATGGCCCGGAATCTAATTTTAAATTCATCCCATGTATCCGCCTCTTGGAAAGAGACTCCCCTCAGGTATGAACCTGCATCGCCTTTAGCAAAGTCAATGAAACTTTTAGCTTCCTGTAATTGTAAGGATGGGTCAGTGATACATTTTGCTTTTAAATGAGCATCCACTGACAAGATCCAAGATTCGACACCTTGAGGCAAGAACCCGTTGACCCGGCCTTGAAAGGAAGCAATTGCAGACCTAGCACTGACCAAGGTTAGTACTGGGTTGTTGGGTGCGGAGGTGGCCATCGTGACTTTTTTTGTTTTTTCTTATCACTACAATTCCTAGCGATCCTATCGAAATATCTATATGAATACACTTGTCCACTGCGTAAATGCATATGCAATATAAGATAAGAAAAAATGTGATACAGATATTAACAGCGTCCCACAAAATGATAAGATTAAAAACAGATAATATGATAAAGATATTTCCGGAGAACTTCTGGAAGAAAAAAAAATTAGCAACAAAGATAAAAAAGGCCTGCAGGGCGAGAATTCAAAGTTGAAGAGAGATTCCTGCAAGAAAGGAAGATTAAGAATAACGCATAACTCACCCCAGGAATAATGGACGATCGATCTGTGTATGGAGAACACTCAAAGTCGCACACCAAAATGAATAAAGAATTGTACTTAGCTTCGGTATATAAGAGAAAGATCTTGGTGTTTTGATGACGTCACGGCCTTGGCTTTGATTTCGCTGCTCCGCGGGTGACCCGAATTCTAAGCTCGCGTTCTGATCGTGCGTTGTTTGTTTGTTGAATGATTCGTTTCCCGTTGCTTGGTCCATGAAGATCCGATGCTGCAGACACGTCCGGTTTGTTTCTTGAAGATATGTAATGTGGAAGACACTCAATAAACGATGATACAACCTCTTGAATGCCTCTCAATGAAGGACATCTGTTACTGTTCGTGGGATGCTTGCGTTGCCATAGAGCCACTAAGTTGCTTGAAGATTCTCTTGCCTTCATTGACTTCTGATATGTTACATTTTCTAAGATTCATTAGTCTTTGAATGATGTGGAATAGTCCGAGCTGCCACCAATGTAGGCTGGGCCTTTGTATAACAAGGTGCCCTGTGGGTTATTAAGACCTGCGATGTTATACGCAAGTATCTGTTTGTATACTTCCCATCCTCTTTGGAGTATCATCGATTGCGGTGATAATTTCTAAGTCAGTATCTTCTTTGGGTATAAAGGCGAAGATGTTTCAAACTCATGATGATAAACTTAACAATATATTTGCGAAACTACATCTCTTGAGTAGAGGCAAGAAGGAGGTTAAGAGAACTTGATTCTAGGAGAGGAAGTAGAGTTCTGAGTTACAATGCATTTACAAAATCATAGGAGAGCAAAGCTTAGCTCAGCATACTAACATACAGACAGACGAACATATGAGAGGAAGTCACGTAGACGTCTGTGGGTTATAGGTCAACATGTTCCCAAACGAAAGCACTGTGACCTGTTTACACAACAATGGATTTGATTACCACAGGCGAATGCAAACCAGGGCGCTGCTGATACAACACGCCAAGGCTTGCTGTATCGTCAGTGACCCCTTAGGTCATCGGCTTATTTATATATGGAATATATATTTTTAAATGTAACACTTATACATATAGTTATCTGTGCTTTCAGTCTTATGTTCCCTGGCGAAAGCTAGAAGCACAGACTTTCCTTCTTGCCGAAACCCCAAATTCTCTTCTTCTTTCAAACTTCTGTTATCTGTCTTACATTTTTAATCGAAGCCCCACCGAACACATTCCCTGATAAAGTGGTTAATGTTATTCCCTTTCTTGAGTTCTTATCCTCACCTTCATCACCGCTTCCTTTACACAGCGGGACCGTTTAATCTTCTCACCCGTTTATTCGGAACCATTCTCTCAATCCAACAGCAATATACAGCTGCTTCTCAACCATACAGAGTTACTGTTATCTTTGTATCAACAACACCTCACCTGTATTCCTATTAATCGGGTTCTTTTTTCTTCTTCGGTATCTCAAATTTATAAAGCTTACACCTTGTTATCTGGCGTCATTCACAGCCTAGTGTCTTCAGAAGCCTTTTATTGACACACGAGTGCCTTCGCTTCAGACAGCACCTCAGCTTCTCGGTATTTGCATGTCCTAATTTGAAATCCATTCATTCCCCTCCTCTATAACTTTTTCTCCTTAAAGTACTTGCTCAGCTTCACCCCTGTGTTCTCATAACATCCCTCTTCTCTTATCTCGTTGACTTTCTTGTCCTTCCTCTAATATACCTGTACACGATCTTTTCGTATCATGCAACTGTATCAGAAAACAGTGATCATAACGTTTCCTTTGGCCTGAATCCCTAACTTTAACACCCTTTCATTTAATTTTGTAGTAGTCTTAGTCCCTTTATATATATATATGTATATATATATATATTATATATATATATATATATATATATATATATACTTCAACACTATCATCTCATCATGTATTACTCTTAGTCCCTTTTACCATATATATATATATATATATATATATATATATATATATATATATATATATATATAGATAGATAGAGATAGAGAGAGAGAGAGAGAGAGAGAGAGAGAGAGAGAGAGAGAGAGAAGAGAGAGGAGAGAGAGAGATTTGTCGTTGATTTTCATATTCACCTTAATAATATGACACATCAGCCCCAAATATTTCACTGAAGAGACGATGATGCCTACTGTTAAAACGCTTTCCATCGTCAACTCACAGGGGACCCCAACAATCACCCCCTCTGTGGAGTTTATCTTCTAGCGCCGAGAAGAAACAGACCTGTACTTATTATTATTAGTAGCGGAGAAACAGGTGTTTGTTTACGTAGTAGCAGTTGCCAGTCGAGTAAATGTTCAGTTCGGCAACGGGTCCTTTTGTACTGATTCTCTTTTCTTCGCCGAATGAAAAGAAGCGGGAAAAGAAAGAAACATTTGCCAGTGTGCCTCCTTTGGCTTCTCTTTTCTTCTTCTTCCGTTTGCAACCACGAGCACACTTGTGCGAGAGAGAAAATGGGCCAGGCAGTTCGCATTGTTGCCAGTGTTCGCCGGCAGCGAAAATAGATAACACGCTGAAGGTCGTTGCCTCAGCTTCGATGCCTCGTAACAGCGCTGACCGTGTGGGTCTTCCTCCTATCAAAATGCAGCAGCCTAATCCAAGAAAAGAATTTGTCTTTTACGCTGCAATATAATATGAGGAAAGGGAACGGGGTTAAGGAGCAATGTCGTGTGGGCTTTTGAGGGGTTAATGAACGAGTGTTTACCGAGAGTGGCTAGGGCAAGTGCCAACGTTTACGCTAAGAGGCACATGCGCTCGTTAAGTCGTGCTTTACGATTCACCGTCGCCAGGTGAGAGCGTCAACCCTCCTCCCCTCCCCTCCCCCATTCCCCCCACCCTTATCTCCCTTCTTCCTATGCTCTTTCCTCTTTTTTCCGCCTCCCCTCCCCCTTCTGTGTCTTTTATGGTGGATGGTAAGGGGGGAGGGAGGATAGAGGGAGGATTTGGGAGAGGTTGGGAGAAATCACCTGATTGTGAGCTTGAACCTCGTTAGGCTTCGAGACATGCTGGCGTTCGATAATATTCCCCAAGTTATTGATCAAGTGTGGTAGAAGAAGATTTAGGTTGTGTGGCGACGTGTGGAATCGTCTGCCAAAGAAGAAGAAGAAGAAGAAGAGAGAGAGAGAGAGAGAGAGAGAGAAAGAGGAGAGAGAGAGAGAGAGAATGACGATGAGGCTGTTGGGGGTACGGGGCATACCGTGAACTTAGTGATCCTCTCTCTCTCTTTCTCTCTCTCACAGTCACAAACTCTGCCTCGCTCTCACTCACACGCACAACCTCTCTCTCTCTTTCTCTCTCTCTCTGGCTCTCACACACTCTCTTTTCCTCTCACGGACGGGCCTGTAGACACTGAGCTCGTCAGTTTGCTGCGAGCACTTGTCAAGTGTAGTAGTGCTGTGACGCCACAATGCCGGTGAGTGTTCCCTTGCCCCAAACGCCCGAGCCGTCCCGTTTGTGACTGCGAGCCTCTATTTCCGGTGATACGAGGAAACGGGCTTGTCATGTAGTTGGAATTACCTACCCTCGTTACGTCGTACGTCAATGGCTCTACCCATCCTGAACATGGAGCTAGGAAAAATAACATCCAAAGTTAATGCCATCCAAGAAGTAAGTCATAGCCGCTACGTAATAAACGGGATAGGGGGTGGGGGGGGGGGGGGGGGGGGGGGGTTGATGATTTCAGGGATGTAATGTACTTGACTCAGAGTGAGTGACCCAGTGAGTTGGTTTTTTCCCTCTATAGTGTGTTGTGAAGCTTGGTGTTTATGGATTTGATATACTTCATGCACTGATTTATTTGCTGTTTAATTTTTTTCTTTACATTGACTGCATAGGACCGGGGTTGTAATTGATTAGATTTACGTGGTCGTATATGTACATAAATATTAATTTTTTTAAGGTGTTGATATGATAACGCAGGTAATTCTGACAAGCTGTCATTTTTTTATGTTATTTTTCTAAATTTACAGGTTTTAAATGTATGAAAGTTGTACTGCATGTAAGTAAAACGTTTACACAATTTAAGAACAAGAGTAGACGTCACTGGAATTATTATTATTATTATTTATTTATTTATTTTTTTTTTTTTTTTTTGCTCTATCACAGTCCTCCCAATTCTACTGGGGTAGGTATTTGATTAGTTGGGGTTGGGTTCCGGGTTGGCATCCGCGATCTGAACCTATTGATTGATTTTATATTATTATTTATTAATTAAATTATTTTATTTTATTATTTTATTAATTATTATTAATTTTATTTATATTAATTATACTATAATTATAATATTATCCTTTTAGTGGACAAATAGTAGATTTAAAGAAACAGTCCTATTTAAAACGTTAATTGTATTTTAGTTGTTACTTGTATTAGAAATATATCGTAATAATAATAATGATGATAATATCGATGAAGGTTTATTATCATTCTCATTTACGAAATTTTATTTTCTGCACACACCACATCCTCATAATTATTGTTATCATTATTATTCCATTCTTACACCACGTCAATGTTACTGTTATTTATTATCATCAGTGAATATTCATTGCAGATACTTTAATATGCGTAAAAATGATGCTATATTCTCAGAGCCATTGTTATGTTCCTTACGAATGCGGGTAATTGCATTGTCAAATTGTAATTATCGTATTTTTCCCATGTGGGAATTTTAATGGTTCCTGGAGTTTCCTTTATTGGTATTAACAGGAAATGTTATTAATATCGATCATATAGTAATCGCAAAGGAGGTTATTGGTTTGTTTTATTTTTGTTCTTAGGAGGCCTGACTGGTCTCCTTTGTTACACCGTAGTCGCTATTATTATTATTATTATTATTATTATTATTATTATTATTATTATTATTATTGTTATTATTATTATTATTATTATTATTATTATTATTATTATTGTTGTTGTTGTTATGATGGGCGTTCTGCCTATTATTCCAGAATAAGAAGAGGTGAAGTATCCCTCTTATTATCATTATTATTGTTACCTCTCATGTTTTAAAAATATCTCAGGAAAGGATGAACAGAATTCGATGAATTGGATCAGCAGTCTCTTCGACTGAACGGTTGGTTACTGTTGATACCGTACGAATTTTGATATAGTTTCTCCTTTAAGTTAATCATCTTCAGAAGGTCAACAAATGAATAAGCCTGCTAAGTCTCGTCTTATTCTGCTGAGCCGTTTTTTGTATACCCTGCTAACACACACCCCCACACTTGCTTAGAAATAGGGATCATTGATGCACATTTGTCTGCATATAAGAGTGATTTTAACTGGGGTACGTTATCTACTAAGAGCTCATTATTATTATTATTATTATTATTATTATTATTATTATTATTATTATTACAGTAGTGTCATGGCATCTTTCTTTAAATTATGAATAATTATATATACTTGCTGGATTTTGGGGTATGTTCCTGTAGAACAGTACCTGCATATATATAAATTTTATATTTTTCATGCGTATGTTTTTATATAACCGTATCTTTCGACGTGACTTTATATTTTTATTCTCTGTTCGTACTCAAACCGAGCTGAACACTTGCATACAAACGTACAATTTATACATTACCTATAAACAATGTCCGTGAACGCCTACACCAATTTTTCGTATCGCAATTTTGGATACGTGTGGATAAGGGTATGTGTGAGCAATTTTAGATGAATGATAAAGTAAGTTTTTAGCCATGATATTTTATTTGGAATTTAAACATTATCCTGTCCACCATCGTATATCAACCTTTTTAGTGTGAATTGGTAATCTACAATTGATCGGTTCATTAAATCAGGTAGAGAGATGAATAAATTACTCTCCCATATCTCTAATTCTCTCCTCTCTCTCTCTCTCTTCCGTCGTGCGGTCTCCATCAGGTAATTAGGTGAATGGAAAACCTTTAGCTCTCCATTTATTTTCGGCATCAGTTAACTTGGTTAGGGAGGAAAGTTTCGGCATAAATGACCCTTATGCCGAAAGGGAACAAAGGCCGCGTCCCTTTGGCAAGCGGATCTGCTAATGCGACCAGAAGAAAGGGAAAGGAAGAGAAAAGCCAGATAAAGAGAGTAATAAATGAAGCGACAAGAAATGGGAGCAGAGGAAATCACTTTATTAACGAAGGGGAGCACTGTAGGAATGATGTGCATCATTAAGCTTACTTCTTCGTTTATGTAGTTATGCATTTAAATTGTCAGTTTATGATTTAAGCTCTCTCTCTCTCTCTCTCTCTCTCTCTCTCTCTCTCTCTCTCTCTCTCTCTCTCTCTCTCTCTCTGTGGTAGAGCAATGGACTCGCACTGGCAATACGTTGGGATAGTCGACCTAGCTTGGGGTCAAGGAAGTGGTCACAGGTTATATATATACATACATACATACATATATATATATATATATATATATATATATATATATATATACATATATATATAATTATATATATTATATATATAATTATTATGATATATATGTGTGTGTGTGTGTGTGTATGTATATATATATATATATGTAGATAGGGTATTATGTTTACGTTCAATTCAAGTTTCTTACTTTTATGTTCTTGGTCTTTTGGTCTTTTGTCTTTCAAATGCATCGGCAATTTTTCAATGTGCCAGTAATGAAAATTGCGGAAATTGCGGAAAACATATTTTCATTTAGGCGGGTGTAGTGGGATTGTAGGGGCTGGGGAGGGGCGGTTAGATTTTAAGACTGTGAAGACGGAAATGAAGGAAAAAAATTTTATATTGCCGCAATGTTTTGCACGAAGCAGCCAGTATTTGTGGCGGACAGGGAATATTCTGGTGTGACCTGACTAAGCATGTAACTTCCGTGTTTTACCAGTAAAGAAAAAAATATTAAAAGAGAGCTTTAGCTTCTTAGTGTAAGCCGCTGAAGTATGACAGAAAAGAAGGATAACACAGCGTTTACTGTTCCATAATGGGTTTTCATTTCACTTTATTGTAAAGTAATGCGTAAAGGAACTTGTTTGAGATCTTTGAATGCGAGTTTTCCTTTTTTTTGAGGATCTGACTTAATTCTCCAGTTCCACTTATCTTTGGAGAGTGGCACAGAATTTATGTAAGAGTAGCAGCCATGCATACAATTGCTTTAATTGCTTGGAGGTAGATTAAAAGATTATGCAATTGGGTCAGAATGCTGAAAAGACTTGGCTTTTAAGAGCAAATTTTTACGGGAAGTAATTAACTTAGTTGAAGACGGAGACGTAAGGATATAAACGAAGAGGTAAACATATTATAATATTTATGAACATTTAAGGAAAAATCATGAAAATAGCATACTTGCCAACAAACAATTGAATGCAATTTTACATAAAGATATCAAATTTGACGTAGACAAGGAAAATTACGAAGGAAAAACAAGCTTCCAATTAGATACGCTGTTGCCTCTTTTCCTAATCGATATTAATAACTACAAAGAGGAGTGGCTGCGGAGGAATCGTAGCTTTTGTGTTGGAATCTGTAAGGAATTATACATCGCGCAACGAACAACAAGGAGGCAACAGGTGTTCCTTTATCATGGACGGGGTTCCTAATAATAGCCAGATATCTCTTCAGTTTTCCACAACACTTGGTAAGTTTCCTATGCCAGACACTGTGCAGAAGTTTCTTGCTCTTGATGCAACGACAAATTTAAACCTTCAGTGGAAATCTCGCGTTGGGGGGCGGTACTGCTGTCAGTGTACCTCATGCAGTGCACTGTAAGCTTTACTTGGGATTCTTTACAATGTCCCATCGTTCCTGTTACTGTACCTCCGTTCATGTTCTCTTTCTTTCGTCTTACTTCCCAGCCTTTCCAAACAATTTTTTAACAGTGCAACTGCGAGGTTTTCCTACTATTTCACATTTTTTTTTTTTTTTTTACTATCATTTTCTGTTTCATCGCTGGATGACCTCCTACGTCCCAGCGCTTGGCCTTTAGCCTAAATTCTATGTTCTATTCTATACTATTCTATTCGGTGGAAATCTAAGAAAATCGACTGTTGTCATTGTAAGATTCGAGGAACTTTTTATAATTTTACGAATTTCCGAAAGAACTATTTTTAGGGCAGCCTCTCATATTCATGTCAGCTCAGCGCCCTGGGTAATGTCACTGAATGGTGCAAACAGCTAACCCTATTCCTTTTTCGTTTACAATTTATCCTAAGACAGGGAATTACACGTTATGTTCCGCCATTTTTAGATGTTCCGAGGCAATTGAATGACGGTGAAATGATATTGCAATTTAGTTTAGAACTATGATGTTGTAACAATGATGTCAAATAATCTGGTGACCATGTTATATGTCATGAATATCTGATGAATTAGTGTGATTAAATAATAATAATAATAATAATAATAATAATAATGCTAAAAAATATCCACAATTATATATTAATATATTTCTATGTAAAAAAATAGAACAAAGACTTTCGAACACCTGGACGGTGTTCCTCATGTGTAACGTTAAAATGTTACACTGATGAGGAACACCGTTCAGCTGTTTGAAAGTCTTTGTTCTATATTTTTACATAGAAATATACTTCTAATATATAATTGTGGATATTTTTTTAACAATTTGTTTTTACGAAACTGTGAATTTCTTAATAATGATAATAATAATAATAATATAATAATAATAATAATAATAATAATAATTAATAATAATAATTATAATAATAATTATTATATTATTATTATTATTATTATTATTATTATTATTATTATTATTATTATTATTACCACCATAATAATAATGATAATAATAGTGACAGTACTGACAAAATATATAGATTCCATCTCTTTGATAACGAAGCATATCGGTAGTAATTAATTTTATTGTTGATGTTGTTGGCTTTGTTTTTATTGTTAATTTTTTAGTTATATTAATATAGTTATTCCTGAATATTCAATTTAGTCATTAAAACACACGCATCATCCTCGCTAAATGAATAATTTTCTTTCTTTTCACAATTTCTGCAAATAATATTTTTACTTGTTTAATATATGTAGTTTTAATAGATACTACTGGCAGTCATGATATCAGTGACATCAGTAAAGTTAGTTGCGCATGACTACTCTCATTAGTTTCAAGGTATGTCGTTAAAATCAGCTCGATAGAAGATTTTTTGTCTCTGGGCAATTTTTGTATTGTAAATTACGTAGATACGTATTTATTGACAGCGTTTAATGCATGTATACTCCTGATGTA
>NC_087204.1:76393703-76398703 GCF_015104395.2 Macrobrachium nipponense
TACTTGGGAACACCGGAAGCCAAACATGAGAAGGAGCAGTGGCACTAAATGAAAAAGATAACAACAACAAAAAAAGGAAAAATTAACTAGAGAAGGGAGTCGATGAAACGCTAAGGACAAACGATACTTGTAAAAAAAAGGTATAGTAATAAAAAAAAAATAAAACACTCTGTGCCAGAGTTGATGAAACGGAATGTGCAGAGTGAGTAAGACAGCGGGTATTGCCAAGATTGTATATATTTATATATCTTTATATACTATGCGTAGGCTCAAAGGAGAGACGGCCAGTGTTGTGACAAATTATTAAGCCTCGAAAACTACATATACAAAGGAGAAGAGCATAGGGTGTTATTTGCCATGCGCATATTCCTGCCCCTTGCTGTGCAAAACTTAGGCTACAAAGCAATTGCACCGACAGTGTAGCCTGCGCGTTAATTGCAATTTTGCAAGGACAGGAGAGTAGGCGTTAACGTGTATCTATCAACCTACCTTGGCATTGGCTCTCTCTCTCTCTCTCTCTCTCTCTCTCTCTCTCTCTCTCTCTCTCTCTCTCTCTCCGGTGTTAGAGAGAAACAAACACTAATAATAAAGCACAAATTATAGTGGAAATCAAAGAATATCTGTCTTCACCAACTGGCATTCTCTCTCTCTCTCTCTCTCTCTTCTCTCTCTCTCTCTCTCTCTCTGTCCTGGTACAGGGCGGTCTTTGCCCCGAGGGGGGTAAAAACTCTTGGCAACGAGAAATACTTAGCGGAAAGTCGCTGCAGAAAAGATGGATTGGGGTAAACGGTTGCGCAACCATGTGCGCGCTCGCATGTACGTTAGCGTTAGGAGTATTTGCATGTCTTTGTTACCAAAAAAAAAAAAAAAAAAAAAAAGTGGTCCTTCTTGAAGACTGCGGACATGAATATGAGTTTATGGTGGGAAATTATTCTGCGTTGTTCTTTACTGATAATGCTTGAACGCAATGTTTGTGTATAACGCGGTGTTTTTTTGATGTGGTGCCGTTGGGATAGTACTGACGTTTGAAGTAACAATCATTATTATTTATTTTTTTTTGTGGTGGGGGGGGCCTTTAATTCAGTATTTATCGTGAAAGTGGAATGGTTTACATGCGTTGCACTTAAAAGCTATGCAGTTTCTTTCAGGTAAGGAATGAAGTTTATTACTCCCATTAAAGTGATATGACTGACAGGCATAGGCACTGAAAGCGGTTTAATTTATATTAATGAACAAAAGCGCTCAACAGGCAGTATACATCATGCGTGTGTATGTGTGTGTGGTTTACACGATATCTCACGATGGAGAAAACAAAAACTAATGTAACCTAGAGGACGTCATATTTATTTGTGGATGTGTGGAGGAAGTCTTTTTCAAAAGATCAGCTCGGTGTGAGGAGGGTTTCATGGGGCACCTTTCTCCGTCTGCGATAAGATTTCTCTTGAGATTCATAACAACATGAAGTTGTTACAAATTGTGTTTACAATTTTTCAAGATACTCGACTCGCACACACACGTGTAAAAATATAATTTCTAACCAACTTTGCTGATCAACCGTGAACTCAAAACAAATGCTTATAATTTATTGCAATTAACACAAATTAACTAATTTTATAGTAACATGACCTACAATGTTCTGTGTATGCTAAGTGTTGAGGGCTGCGTATAAATGGCGTAAGTCTCCTACTTATTATGGGAAGTAGTAGAGATTGGGAGTTGTGCTGTCAAGTCAAGAGTTTTGGTTTTATCAACATATCCACACACAATTGCTCCGAGGCTTTGTATTTTCTGTATTGGTTTGTGCATGAGATATCTCAAGAAGGTGTTGATTGATTTCAGTGTAATGTTTCCAGTGAATCGGATATGGATAAAGGTAGGGTAGATTAGTATTGGGGTGTATCTTGATCGCGGAATATATTCCTTTTCGTGTAAGGGATAGCAGATGACCGCGCAGTTTACGGTCATCAGACCTTGCTTGACAATTCCTGAAAGAACGTGACCTATTTCAACTTTGCCGAAAATGTGAGCTTTTAGCGCAAAATCTGTTCCGAAAATGTTAGGTATTTAGCGCAAAGTCTGTTCCGAAAATGTTAGCTATTTAGCACAAAGTCTCTTCCGAAAATGTTAGCTATTTAGCGCAAACTCTGTTCCGAAAATGTTAGCTATTTAGCACAAAGTCTCTCCCAAAAATGTTAGCTATTTAGCGCAAACTCTGTTCCGAAAATGTTAGCTATTTAGCGCAAAGTCTGTTCCGATGTTGATAGCTGTTTCGCGTAAAATCTGTTGCGAAAAAGCGTTTTGCTATTTGCCGCAAGTCTGTACCGAAGATATTAGCTTTTTAGCGCAAAATCTGTGCTCAAAAGGTTAGCTATTTAGTGCAATATCTTTGTTGAAAATGTAAGCTGCTTACCGTAAAATCTGTGCTGAAAATGTTGGCTATTTAGAACAAAATCTGTTCCGAAGATGATAGCTATTTTGCACAAAATCTATGATGAAAATTATAGCTTTTTAGCGCAAAAAATCTGCACTTGAAATATTAGCTAGTTAGTGCAAAATCTGTACTCTAAATGGTAGCAACAGAACGCAAAATGTATGCCGAGAATGTTAGCTATTGAGCGCAAAATCTGTAATGAAATTGTTAGCAATTGAGGGCGCAAAATCTGTGTCGAAAATATTAGCTAATAAGCGCAAAATTTGTGCAGAAAATGTTAGCTATTTAGCGCAAAATATATGCTGAATATGTTAGCTATTTAGCGGAAAATCTGACGCCAAGATGCTGCTCAAAGATGCCAGGAACCACGTCGGGGTGACACCGCCTTCAGCCGAGACGACAGTGGGTCGCTAGGGTGTATGGAGTCAGAGAGCGGAATCGAAGAGGGGCTACCCCATAGCCACAAGTGTGTATAGAGGTTTGTTACGTCATTTGGCAAAGGCTCTGTGCTGTCTCCCGGTGAGTAGGGCCGGTGGACTGGTGCTAGAGAGCGGGTGAAGGGAGCGGCGCGAGTAACAGGTGTCCTGACGTCACAAGGTAAGGCTTATATCGTTTGCTACATGCTTCAGCAGACGCGGGTCTGTCGTGCGCTTCCTGGGTTTGGTCCGATAAGGGCGCTTGTTGGACGGACGGTCCGGTGGTCTGTCGTATTTCAGACCCCTCGTCCGTTACTAATGGAGAGATTGCATGGTTTGAAATATTGTCTCACTTTCGCTCTCCTTTCCCACAAATAAACACACTTGCAAAGCGAAAATTGTTCTTAGAAAAGTTAAGAACATACGTATTTTCCAATTTTATTGGTTTTACTAGACATTTTCATGTGACGTTTGAATGATTGAGAATATTGCTATGTATATCATAGACGGAATGAAATTTGTTACGTGAGCAAAATCTTTATGACTATTTTCATTTTGAAATAATTGGCAATTAGCCACTGTGAATTTATCCATGAGTGAGCGTTATAAATGGATGTAGTAGTGACGACTGTCTCGTTTATGGCGGCTCCCTTCCACCTCCCTCTCCCCCTCCCTCTCCCCCTCCACCTCCACCTCAGCCTCCCTTTCACTTACGGAAAACGCCATATTTTTCAACAAAATCGGGATTCCTCTCATTTTTATTCAGGATTCGTTACTTATCAGGTTGGAAGGATTGGAATCGACTCTGATAATGAGTCTACTTCTGTTCTATCGTGAAAGGTCTGACACACAAATTTGTTAATATGTACTTTTATTTGCTTACATATGATTGTATATCTGTTAACTGATATGTCTATCTGCGTTTTCATTCATTCATTCATTCCTTTCTGAAATAAACCCAATGTAGCAAACATCCACGGACCCAGAAAGTTTTAGAACATCGATTCCACAAAATCCGAAAGATGCAAAAAACACATGTATTTGCTCTTTTTTTTATATATAATTGTGCATCTATAGATCTTTTCTTGGTTGATCTATCCATTTACATATTCCTCCGTTCCTTTATCCTCAAATAAGCCCCGATGTACCAAGCAACGGGACACCGTGAAGTTGAGGGCCATTGATTTCAGAAAAATAGAAATGGACCAGCTCTGACTACTACACAAGTAAACAATCGCAGCGTTTGCCTAAAAAATAACCTCTGACAACGTTTTTCTTTCGACCCTCACGACCATCGGCAGATGGAAGACAGACCTTCCGTTAGACGAAAGAAATGGAAACCCAATTAGCTTACCTGAAAAAAGAACAACAAGAAAAAGAGAGAAAAATGTTCTCTGTTGCTCTTCCCTGCGCATGTGGGGATTAAGTTTGCCTTGCGCGATAATCCGACCGTGACTAGGTGGCGTAATGGATTTATTTATTGTGTATTAATCCCGGTTCGTTTTGTTGTGTCTGGTTTAGGTTGAAGTGAAGCTCAGCGCAGGTAGGGTCAGATTTGAGTATACGGTAGTTTTGTATTATTTAATGCGTTCTTTTTATTTTAAAGGTATTTTAATAGTCATATAACAGAACAGAAGTTCGATTACTGTAATACCTTAAGTATTTCTGGGTGCTGTTGTAGATGTGTATATTTTACGTTAATCCTATTTGGGTAATTTTGTATGTATTTTTAGTAATCTTAATCTCGATAAACACGCACGTAGCTTTATTTACTTTTTGTAGTTGACTCTGCTTTACTTAACTCCTGCTTCCTTAATAAAGTAAAGTAAACTTGATAACCAAGTTGACCGGTTGATGTCGCAAATGGCAAACTTCCTGACCGATGAAGTATAGCATTAATGCTTCTTCTTCTTCTTCTTCTTCTTCTTCTTCTTCTTCTTCTTCTTCTTCGAGAGAGAGAGAGAGAGAGAGAGAGAGAGAGAGAGAGAGAGAGAGAGAGTTTTCACCCATGATGTGAAGTGTAAGTTTGTTCATAAGAGGTTACCATCAAATGAAAAAGGTCTTTGTCCCGTCATCAAGTATATCGCTGAAGGATCTTCAAGAACATCGGCAATAGCTGCGGTATCCTCCTCCTCCTCCTCCTCCTCCTCCTC
>NC_087204.1:76403703-76413703 GCF_015104395.2 Macrobrachium nipponense
CTTGTAAAAATAAGGCAAAAAAGACGTATTATAACGTAATCAATGTCAACAAATAATTTAAGAATATTCCCTGTATACCATTCCATCCTAATTTCATTCCTGCTTTACCTATTTTAAAAACTATTGATATTAACTTAGTATTTAAATATAATAACATTTTGAAGAAAAAACTAATTAAGAATAGCCCTCCAAACTCAAACAATATTTTATACAGTATTCCTTGTAAAGAATGTAATCAGATTTATGTTGGGCAGACTTCTAAAGGGCTACATGTACGATGTTCCCAGCACAAATATGCCATTTCAAGAGGATCAACTAATAATGGCATTGCTGATCATTGGCTTAAGACAGGCCATGCTATTAACTGGGATAATTCCTCGATAATGTGCAGGGACAAAAATCACCGAAGAAGGAACTTGCTGGAGACCATCTTTATGGAAGGGACGTCAACAAGGAATTTAAATCTCTACCCAGGATTATACCTTGATCCTCTTTCCTTCTCTCTATTGCTTAAAGAACATTCCGCCCAGATTAATAAATTGTAACCCCGCCCCCTCTTTCTGCTTTTGTATATAAAGGCCTGTCAACTTCTTTTATATTTACAGGCGGCTCTAGGAGCAACAGCCCGTGCCAGCACAAGGCTGGCTTTATCTTCAACAACAATTTTTTATATTCATAGTGAACTTGAAAATGTAGAATATACTACCGTGGATTTAAGGAAATTCTCAATTACGTTCCCTGGTGCTAAATTGTCTATATATATATATATATATATATATATATATATATATATATATATATATATATATATGACTGGTAACAATGTTCTGTAACAACAGAATTCCATCTAATAAAAGGAGCCCATAAAAAACACCAAAATATAGAGAAAAAAGTACTATATTTCAGAGACTGCTGTCTCCCTCTTCAGGTAGATGAATGAGAAAAGTTTACAGAAAGGTGGTATTTATACCAAGAGGTCCATCCACAAACAAGCCAATTTAAGTCGCTGATAATCTTCCTTTAATCTTCTTAAGGGTTGGTTGAATGAAGAGGTTGTCGATCGTGTCCGAAATCCATGCTCCTTTTGAGATGTTCATTACCTGCCTCTCTTTTATTAAGGCCGATTCCATCATTTGACTCTTGTACCGCAGTTGCTGCTATAAATTACACGTGACAAATTCCAGTTTATTCTATGGTTATGTTCATTTAATTATGAGTTGGTTAAAATAGCAGAGTTCTGTTGTCCATACCTAACTGACCGTTTGTGTTGTATTAATCTCTGGGGAAGGGATTACCTGTAAATCCGATGTAAGATTGGTCACAGTCCTGGCATGGGATTTCGTATACCCCAGAGTCCTTTGGAGATGCCTTTTGTTGGACGTTAATCAGGGATTTGGCTAAGGTGTTTGGGTAAGTAAATACAAAAGGGTTCGATTTTCCGAAGGGATTGGTTATTCTCTTAATCGTGTCCAGGTGGGGAATTATTATTTTATTGTTGGGTGTATCTCTGGTCTTGTCTTTAGGGGGTCGGTAGAAAAAAGAAAAATTACGTTTGCTTTGTGAATTGCTTTCTCAATTATATGTCAGGATATTTAAAGACGAAAGTTGCTTGCGAATTAGTTCAAATTCTTTTTCCAGGAATTCTGGGGAACAAATTCGTAAGGCTCTTAAGAACAAGTTTACTAGCTACACCTATCTTGGATAGTACTGTCGTGATAGCTAAAGTAGTGAATGTATGAAAGTGAGAACGTTGGTTTTCTGTATATGGTGAATTTGTATTCTGTCGTATCTCTGATTATTAAAACATCAAGAAAAGGAATTTTGTTGTCTGTTTCCCATTCAACTTTAAATTTGATGCGAAATTAAACACATTAGTGCCCAGCATCAAATTTAAAGTTGAATGGGAAACAGACAACAAAATTCCTTTTCTTGATGTTTTAATAATCAGAGATACGACAGAATACAAATTCACCATATACAGAAACCAACGTTCTCACTTTCATACATTCACTACTTTAGCTATCACGACAGTACTATCAAGATAGGTGTAGCTAGTAACTTGTTCTTAAGAGCCTTACGAATTTGTTCCCCAGAATTCCTGGAAAAAGAATTTGAACTAATTCGCAAGCAACTTTCGTCTTTAAAATATCCTGACCATATAATTGAGAAAGCAATTCACAAAGCAAACGTAATTTTCTACCGACCCCCTAAAGACAAGACCAGAGATACACCCAACAATAAAATAATAATTCCCCACCTGGACACGATTAAGAGAATAACCAATCCCGTTCGGAAAATCGAACCCTTTTGTATTTACTTACCCAAACACCTTAGCCAAATCCCTGATTAACGTCCAAAACAAAAGGCATCTCCAAAGGACTCTGGGGTATACGAAATCCCATGCCAGGACTGTGACCAATCTTACATCGGATTTACAGGTAAATCCCTTCCCCAC
Source organism: Macrobrachium nipponense (assembly GCF_015104395.2). Taxonomy (NCBI): domain Eukaryota; kingdom Metazoa; phylum Arthropoda; class Malacostraca; order Decapoda; family Palaemonidae; genus Macrobrachium; species Macrobrachium nipponense. The sequence goes on from NC_087204.1 coordinate 76,406,159, forward strand.
CGAGATTAATACAACACAAACGGTCAGTTAGGTATGGACAACAGAACTCTGCTATCAACATATAAATGAACATAACCATAGAATAAACTGGAATGGTGTCACGTTGTAATTTATAGCAGCAACTGCCGGTACAAGAGTCAAATGATGGAATCGGCCTTAATAAAAGAGAGGCAGGTAATGAACATCTCAAAAGGAGCATGGATTTCGGACACGATCGACAACCTCTTCATTCAACCAACCCTTAAGAAGATTAAAGGAAGATTATCAGCGGGGGTGACTTAAATTGGCTTGTTTGTGGATGGACCTCTTGGTATAAATACCACCTTTTCTGTAAACTTTTCTCATTCATCTACCTGAAGAGGAGACAGCAGTCTCTGAAATATAGTACTTTTTTTCTCTATATTTTGGTGTTTTTATGGCTCCTTTTATTAGATATATATATATATATATATATATATAGATATATATATATATATATATATATATAGATAGATAGATATATATATATATATATATATATATATATATATATATATATATATATATATATATAGTATATTATATATATTATATATCCCTCACATATGTATACCAAGTTTGGTTGAAATTGCTCAATGCGTTTCAGAGTTAATGTTGGAACATACGCACACAAGCACATACGCACATACACACATCTTTATTTATATAGATAGATATACACATGCGTATGTGTGTGTGTGTGTTTGTGAGCGCGCGTGCGTGCATTTGTGTATATATACTCAGGACTTATTATTTCCGGGTACACTGAGATAATTTCTGAGTATAACCTCATTCTGTTGAATGGCGCGACTTTTCTTATGCTATTCAAAAGAACTACTAGATCAAACACTTATCCGTTTAGAAGTAGCTTTTATGTTACGTAATTCACGTAATTTTTTCCCATTGTGTTACCATGCAGAGTTGTTTGGGAGCTTAGAAGTAAACCTAGCTGTAAAATAGTGAATTTATATTACTTTCGATGTCTAGACATGTCGCTTAAACAGATAATTTTTTTTCCAGGCGGATATTTTATACATAACATTTTATATATATATTATATTTTATGCCAATATGTTTATATATAAGATATTCTATATTTTCTTTTTAAACGACATGTCTAGATATTTAAAGTAATATAAATTCATTGTTTTATAACTATGGTTATATATATATATATATATATATATATATATATATATATATATATATATATCTTACTGTAATGGGTCATAATGTCTGTCTGTCCGTCTGTCTGTCCTGTCATTCAATCACAGCCAAACGGCTGGACCAATGGGCATGAAACTTAGCAAGGTTATAGTGGGGATCTCTAAGATGGTTTATAATGGGTTTCATCCTACCTTCTACCTCCGAAGGGGGTGGGATTGATAAGGGATTCCCTGAAACGGAGCTGGTTCTGCCCGTGAGACGGGGCTGGTTATGCCCGTAGACTTAGTTACTTCAAGTATACGGTAAGCATCAGTGATATCAAAGATGGTGCAGTTGACATTCAGTTATCCCAAGCAGAGCTGGGTCGGGCAGCTAGTGTATGTATATATATATATATATATATATATATATATATATATATATATATATATATATATATATTTGTATGTATGTATGTATCTATGCCGCTATGTATGTGTGTGTGTATATTATATATATATATATATATATATATATATATATATATATATATATATATATATATATATATATATTATATATATATATATATATATATATATATATATATATATATCTCTCTCTCTCTCTCTCTCTCTAAGAGAAGTGGTTGTTTTCAATGCCTAATTTGCTCTTATCTGTCCAGTTTTGTGTCGGCCTTCCTTTTCTCACCTATCCTGAAACTTGTGAATATTATACTTTTATTGTGTGCCAAAGTCTCGTATTCCAATCTTTCTCCTTGATCGAACCGTCTTAAAATAATGATCCGTCCTTTCACCAACACCAACCTTTATTTTACTACTACCAATGCTATGTATCTCTATATTTATTACTCTTTCAATAGTTATTGCTAATTCTCAAATACTGTGCCATATAACCTTTTTCCTTTTTTGCTTTCGGCATACAAACTTCACTTCCTTAAAAGAAGGGCCGACGGCTCAGTAATCCCTTTAGACTTCCAACCTTGGCTTTTCTATACACTCCAAGTCTGTTACTAATCTTCAGCTGAATCCTTGCTACTTTCCTTACTTCATCTAATTTGTCTCGCCCTTACTCTTATCCTGTCATCATTCATTGCCTTTAAGTCTCTTATACCTGTACTAATCATACGCTTATGTCCAGATTAACATTTATTTCTTCATCTCCCTGGTTTCCCCTTAACCTTATAAAGTTTAATGTTAGTCACATTTATCTTAGCTGTCCTTTTTTGTAATGAAACAAGCAACACGCATATATATATATATATATATATATATATATATATATATATATATATATATATATATATTTATTTATTTGTGTGTGTGTATGTATGTAATTGTTATAGCCAAAGCCTTAAATCCAAATGCAAGATATATGAAGTAATTGTGATGTCCGGTAGCGGGAATCAGAACGATGTCATGAGACAGTTATAAGGAGTTGCAAGGATTACGATGTTTGATAGACTTACTAGTCCATCCGAGGGGACACTGTGTGCACACTTATCTCTTGGAGCAGGTTTTACTGTTCATTCACAGTGTCCTAATGATTTTATCTAGATTTCTTTTAAACTCTTTCACACTGTTGCTGTTTACAACTTCTGGTTGGAGTTTATTCCATGTGTCACATATCTTGTATGTAATGAAGTTTCCACAATGGGATGTGTTGTATCTCTTCGGTTCTAGTTTCCATCCATTATTTCTTATATGGTTTTCGTTTAACGTAAGTAGGTTACGGCCTACTTTTGTTATGCCTTTCAGTATTTTGAATGTTTCTATTAGTTGTCCTTACAATCGTCGTGTTTCCAAGCCATTCATATTCAGGCTCTCTAGTCTTCTTTACCTAGTGAATGGAATTAACTTTGTGGCTCTTGCTTGTACCCCTTCTAATCTATTTATGTCCTTTCATAGTGTTGGTGACCAAAACTGTACTGCATATTCAAGATGAGGTCTAACTATATATTGACGTGTAGAGCTGCAGCATCGTTTCTTTGTTTTTGTATTTGAACTGCTTCTTTGTGTATCCCACTATTTCCTATGCCTTATTTTCAGCTTTTATGCAGTTTTGTGGATTTTAAGTCCATGGTAATAATGACCATTTATGTTATTTTCAGGGAGCGTGTAGTTGGCATGAAGGTTGTTTATTCCTATTTGTAACACTTTATACTTATTCAAGGGAGAGAGAGAGAGAGAGAGAGAGAGAGAGAGAGAGAGAGAGAGAGAGAGAGAGAGAGAGAGAGGTCACTTTACACACCTTTTAAATTCCAACGTATCTTGTATTCGTAAAGAGTTTGGCCCCTCCATCAAGATTACGTGGACGGTGTAATAACTGTTTTGAATTTAAAATGAGCATGATGCCGGAGTCCTCAGCTACTACTTTGTGGACCAAGGAACTTCTGAGCTATTAAGAATGTTTTCCTGTCTCATGTATGTGTACATTTACTGCATTATTGAATGTAATGTCCTATTCATTTTACTTTGGACATTCATCTTACTGTAGAATTGTGAGCCCCCTTGACCACTAATTTTATTTCACCTTTTACATTTATTTTTGTAATTGTTTCTTATTTATATATAATTGTCAACTGACCGTTGAGAGGACCTCATATGGTATGCTGATTTTGCTTTTGTCTTACACATTTACTTGCACCTCACGCTGTGCACTGTAGGCATTACCTAATGTTCTGTGCAGCGTCCCATCGGCCCTTGGCCGCAACTCATTTAATTCCTTTTACTGTACCTCCGTTGATATTCCAATTATTCTGTCTTACTTTGCACCCACTCCTAACAATTGTTTCATGGTCCAACTGTGAGGTTTTTCCTCCCACTTCACCCTCAAATCGCTTTACGGTCAATTTCTGTTGCAGCGCTGAATGACCTCATGGGTCCCATCTCTTGTTCTTTGGCATAAATTTCATATTCCATTCCCTGCATTTACTTGGATATTTATATTACGATTGTCCTCGAATTCCTTTGCGTTGCTAATTCTACATATATATCGTTATAGGGTGCTGTTGGAATGTGACGTGCCTATTTACACTCACTAATTATTGTTAATTAAAATATTATATACAAACGTTAAATTTTCTATTATCTTTTATGGATGACATAAATGTGAACTGTTACTTGGTATCAGTTATCCTTTGCGCCATTGAAAATACTGTTAATAATGGCATACTTCACTGTAGTAAAGGTGTAACTAAAATGTTGTATAGTTTTTATTTTTACCTTATGAAAATGGATGTTTTGCACGCAAACAAACCGTATAGTATACACTTGAATTCTTTCTAAGTACCCTTATTTAGGGACAGTTATATTTTGATCTGAAATCTCTGGGTCTCGTGAGAGAATTCTGAATACTGAGTTTTATAGTATTATTGAATTTCTGTCTTACAGATTCTGATTTCTATTCCGTTTGAAATTTTCTTTTTTCAGATTTACTAAGTAGTTCTGTCTTCTTTTCCCCAAAATTATCTGCCTAAAGTTTAGTAACGTTTAATCTTTGTAGCAGATTTACCAGTCACGTGGAAGTTCCAAAACACTCTGTCCTTAGCAAGTCAACGAATGGGTGAAGTAGTTATGTTCAGTGCTTCAGAGGTTGTTCAGCAACAAATACTAGACATCAGGGTTGGTGATTTTTTTATTAAAAAAATTAATAATAATAAAAATCAGTCATTTATTTGATTTCTTTTATTTTATTTTTTTTTTGTTAGATGTTTTTTCAATCCATTTTTCTTCAAAATGTATTTTATGACAGAATTACTGTTGATTTATCTTTTAGGTTTCCAGTTATGGCCTAAAGTATCCACTTGCAATATTTTATATGGAAATAAATAGATGTAGCACAGTTATGATTAAGTTTTCATTAAACCTCCAAGCCATATTTTTCAGTTTTTGCTTTGAAATAAAAAAACAAAACAAAAAATAAAAAAAATAATGACTTTTTTAATGAAAAAATCAATTATTTAATCACTTGATTAAATAAATTTGATTTAATCATTGCCAACCCTGCTAGTAGCTAGTAATATGCTTTTGTGACCATGTGTCTCCATAAACTCTTGAGACCTTGTATGGAAGGAAGAAAGGGCATCGCCTTCAGCTTTATTCTATCCCAAAAGTCAATACATCAAATCTTGCTGCAAACTTTAGGAGTTGTAGTAATCTGAAAGGGCCCAGCGGAATGAAAAAGGCAGCAAGTTGACGAAATAAATCCATTTTTGAGGCACCAGAGCCAAACAGAATTGGCCGCTGTGACGATGGAAAAGCCCAAATAATTGAAAATAAGGATTGAAAGACCAGGATGTTTACACATGCCTTCATTGCTTTTCTTGCGAGATGAAGAGAAATGATTGAGAACATAGCTAAGGTGTGGGGAGAATCAAGTCGGTATCAAGCAATAGCTTCTGTTGATAAATATAGTAGTAGGTATAATTTAGATGTCTGTCCCATGCTCGTCCGTCTGTGAAGAGTGTGACCAGTTTTAGCACCAGTGTAAGAAAAAGTATTGGTTATTCGATACAAAATTTGAGACAAGAACGTTGAACACATTATACAGTGGAGAATGAAACGTTTAACATCACCTTTGGTGGAGAATAGAACGTTTACCGTCAACTGTAGTGGAGAGAAGAGCGTTTAACATCACCTTTATTGGTGAATAGAATGTTTACCATCACCTTTATTGGAGAAAGTAATATTTATTGATGTTCTACTTGTGACATCGAGTTGCAAAGAATGGCGTTGTAGTTTGTTTCAAATAGCAAAAGTGATAACATTATCCGCCGACGAAATGCAGAGTTATGTACATGTCGTAATTGATTACATGGAAATACTCTAGATATTCAAGTTCATGGATTTCTGATAATAGTATGTTAGAGGCAAGTTTAAGGCCGAAAGGTTAAGCGGATGTGGAAGAAACCCTTGACCACTGAGTGTTATGGGAACTGCTGAGTGAGAGATTCAACAGGTATTGAAGGAAAAGAAATAATGGCTAAAACTTTTGTCCTAGAAGTTCTCCTCACATCAGCCTGTGTCATCTACCTGAACATTGAGAAGGTGCAACATCATGAGTTAGGGGCATTTGAAACTATTTTGCGTGAAGTGTCGTAGTTCGATGAGATTATTATTGTCATTTTTTAGTTACTGTCAAAGGCAGGTGCCATTGAAAATGGCAGAATAAGGATTGTAATCTCTGTACATCAAGTGCCAGCATGAGAGTGATATTGCTAATTCTGGTGAATTAGTTGTGAAAAAGTATGCTAATTTTGTTGGGTTAATTTTTAATTAAATATGTAATAGAGTACCTAGAGCTATGAAAGTCTCTTTTAAAAATGGGTAAATGACCTTAAAACCCGGCAAATTGCGTTACCTCAAAGCTGAAAGAAAATTTTAGAGGAGTGATCCATTTTCTTTCAGCGGCGAAGTCACGCTTATCCATCTTCATTGTTTTGATGCAGTTCAGTGGCGCTGGCAATCAGTCGCCGAGACCTTTCTCTGGGTCGAAGAAAAGAAAGGAAAGGTGGCGGCATTAAGGGGAACATTGTCTATAGCAGGAACTGTCTGGTACTATGTGATACATGTAACGCATTCTTTGCCCTGCTTCTCACGATTAGCTGAGGAGTCAGTTCAGTCCTTGGATGGGTTACCATCAGTTGAATGCAAACCATAGATGTCTCAGTGGGCCGTCTGCGCCGGCATGTGCATGAGGCTCCCTAGGGAAACTTGCCCAGAAATCAATGGTATGAAGCATGAAACGTGCCTAAGGCATTCAATATGTGAGTAGCACTATGTCGCAGTGGCGCCGGGGAAACGACTCTGGGAGAGTGCTGCTCATTAAATAATGTTGAAATGCATTTTCGAAATATATTTATGGTGCTTATTGGAACTTCTAACGGTATAGGTGGTGAGGCAAAAATATCTAGCATATATAGGTGGTATACGTTCGAATCCTCACACCCCGTCTCGAATATGCTTTACAACTGTGCCAAATTCGTTCATTTTAATGACCAAACAAAGGGTTTAGAATTATTGTGTAAATTTATATTAATATTTAAATGGGGAAAGTATATTGAGTATAAATTGTCTAATGAAAATTTGTAATGCCAATTAGATTAGGAAAATATTTGCTGAACAACCATTTCCAATATATATTGGGAGGCCAAGTTGTTTTTTTTAAATGCGTACTGCAAAATCAGAACAAAATAGTATAGCTCTAGTAAATGACAGGGCAAATTGGAGATATAAAGAAAGACATTTTATTGCTTATAGAAGAGTTATTTTACTGTTCGCACAAAAGAATTCTGTCACTGATAAACGTCTTTGTTAGAATGTGTGTTTAACTGTTTCCTCGCCTCTTGAATATGAAGTC
>NC_087204.1:76421203-76426203 GCF_015104395.2 Macrobrachium nipponense
GGGCGCATTCTACTTTTGTATATACATATTTACATTTTCTCAGCGTTGAGGGTAAAAAACAATCAAATAGGACTATATCAAATTTTATGTTTGCTTTGGAAGCATTATTAATGTTAAAATCTTTTTTATTTATTTATTTAACAACATTTGAACTGAGGTTTGATGGCGACTTCGTTTTGGTCAAATGCTTCAGCAATGAGTGAACGAAAGTTTTGAAAATGTTTCGTAAGGGTTTTTCTGAAATTTGGCTACACGTGACATTTTCTTACAATTTTCAAATATATGACATATTTCACACTTATGAAACATATTATGGCCTTAGCGTATGCGATACTCGCGTTTTCGCATTGAAATAAAGGATAAATAGGAGCATGCTAGGTTGCCAGTTAGTGAATTTTGAACGAAATCCTATGGAGTCATGTCGCATGAGATTTGAGCATCACTGTACTTGGAGAAAACTTCGTAACTTTCCATTTGTTCTGTGGAGGGGGGGGGGAGGGGGGGCGGTGCTCTAATTTCGAAACACCGGTGATATAGGCATCCATTTAGAGTAGGAAAGAGGATGATATCGAATATAAACAAGAAGACTGGTAGGTAGGAGAGAAAGAGAGGAAGAGGGAAACTTTTCGCGCGCCTCTTCTACTTTAGGCAGTGTCGCCTTCATTATATCTCCTTCAGTTTTAAAGAAACGTAACGATTTTGGGATTTTCCCCAGCGTGTTCACTCCCGTCTCGCGCACCCTATTCCGTTATGTAGTTCGTCGTTGTTTATATTTATTTGTTGAAACTTGGATGAGTAAAGTATACTATTTTCTTCATTAGTGAAGGCCTTCTTTTAGTGGTAGAAATATATATGTATATATATATACATATATATATATATATATATATATATATATATTATATATATATTATTCATTATATTATATACAATACATACATATTATATATTATATTATATATATATATATATATATATATATATATATATATATATATATAGATGGATATTTCTATACATGACTAATAATGCAATTGCTAAAATCCGTAACACTTTGTTATTTTTAAAAACGTCTCGACAATTAATCTATTCCCATGATCAGGCTTAGGAAATTAGAAATAATGAAAAGCCTACAGGATTCCACGTCAGAAAAGAAGTAATTTACTGAATTGTTGTATGTGCAATGATAGATGAGGACTATTGTGAAGGTCATTCTGAGGAACTTATGAAAAACCTTTTGCAATTGTTGTCCTTGTGGGAATTCGTGCTTGCGTCGTGGTTCTCTTTGGCTTTCAAAATTATAATATTATTGACGATAGCCTTATATTCTTGCCTCCTTTTTTGTTGTGACTTTGACCGTCCGTCATTCAAGTAGAACGCTTATTATGCCCTTAGGGGTTCAGCCCCACCCCTTTATTTTCTTCCCTCATGTTTCCTTACAGTTTGGGTCATATACTCGTAAGGTCGTTGGGTATCCATCCACTTAGCATTTGCATTCGAAATACTTTACATTTAGCCGTATTATTGATTGTAAAGAGGAGCTGAGCTTAACTAATGCGTCCAGTTCCTTATTTGATACCGAGGTTAATATTCAGTTTTTAAGAGAGAGGACTGTATTGTCTGCAGAATTATAAACAATGTGAGTCGTTTTGGGTTGAAATGATACATTCTTTTTCCAATAGGCGTGTTTTATTCTTTAGTTGAAAATAATTCTGAAGGCCCACTTTCCGTTCCTTTTAATACCTGCTTTGCTCTAGGTAGGTTGTATTTAAAATTGTATTTCCCTTTTAATCTAAGTATCTAATGGCTCTTTGTCTTACATTGGAGTTTAGTTTTTTAAAGCCACACAGGGTACTGTCCATAATAAACACACGCACACAAACACGCACACATTTTTTTGCTTTTACTTTAGAAGTTTACCATGTATTTCATGTTTAACTTAGCTCTTTTATTTCTTTTTTTTTTTAGCCTGGTCTTGATAAGGGCGTTGTGTTTCCCCCGTCTATCTACCTCTAGATTGATAGAAAAAAATTAAGTTTCTTCATTGATCTCAATAAGATTTTCCTATGTAAATTTTTAAATGGTCAACTTTTGCCAAAAAACGGGGTTTACGTGTGTGTCTCATAATCATGGTTTCCGTAATTAGTGTCGCTTTTTACCAAGTTTGCCTCCTCCTCCTCCTCCTCCTCCTCCTCCTCTTCTTTTTACTGTTCCTAGTACGACGAATCCTTCTCTGCCTCACTTTAATTTTCCTTCTCTCCCTACTCCTACCACTCTCTCGTTTCCTCACGCCGCTTTGTCTTCTATTGGCGTGTGATTGGAGGGAGCTTTCAATAGGACATACATTCGTATGTACTGCACATACGTTGAGGTCCTTTTTCTTCGAAGTAGCAAGCAACTAATCGGAAAGTTTGAAAGACCAAGAGCTTTCCCCTCGACTTTATTTTTGTGCGGTACTGATTGTTTTCGCGTACTCTGGTTTTCGTGGACTAGGGCGATATACCCTTAGGTTCGTGCATATATGCATGCGTACACCCATACACATGCTATATGCGCCTAAATTGAATATATATATATATATATATATATATATATATATATATATATATATATATATATATGTATGTATATTTATATGCATGTATGTATGTATACAAACATACGTACATATAAATATAATTATATATACATACGTACATTCATACATACAAGCATATATATATATATATATATATATATATATGTATATATATACATAAATACATACATATACGTTTATATACACGTATCTAGACAAGCACCTATATTACGAACAACGATACTTTTGTAAATAAACTAATAAACTAAAGGGAAACGTCAGAGTGATATACGAAGTTTTTCTACGCTTGTTTTTACAGAAATCAAAGTTAGTTTCTCGTTGATGAAATTTAATGTCAGGAAAGCGAGCGAACCATTACCCATTGTATATTTGCCCGTAAAGAAAACTGAATTTTTATCGATAACTTACCTCCTCATATATATATTTATATATATATATATATATATATATATATATCAGAAATGTTTTATGAAACTGCTGAGAATATAATACGTGTGATAAAATCAACATCCACAACTATCTTAGACTGGTGTAATTAGCGCCTTATCATTGGTCGTTTTTTAGCAGGTTAGCTGAACGGAAGATTACGTAGTAAGAAAGGTAACCAACTCCTTCCTCACCTTACTAACTCGAAATGCTTAATGAAGCCAATTCACTTACTTTGTAGTCTCGCTACAAACAACAGCTATCGTCGTGAACCATGATGTTATTCATTACCCAAAATTTCTAAACAGAAGAGAAGAGGTGTACCTAATTATGACGTGTTAGGGAAGAATAGATATATATTAAACCATCTTTTGCGTTCAGAACTTTATGAGACAGTAGCGACATCGTAACGAGGGAACTGGGGATCTAGACAACCAACCACTGTTTGTTTGAATCTACAACATCTCTCGAAAAGCTACCGAGTCTTGTAATGATTGAGTCTGAATTTAACTGCTAATTTCTAATTGCTTGCCGATATCTTATATATTATACTTACCGTAGAATTTCCTTTTTAAATATAAGGTTATATATATATATATGTATACATATATATATATAAAAATTATATATATATATATATAATATATATATGTATATGTGTGTGTGTATATATATGTATATATATATATATATATATATATATATATATATATATATATCTATATATGTGTGTGTGTGTGTGTTTGTGTGTGTGTGTAGTGTTGTGTGTTATTCAATATATTACTATATATATATATATATATTATATATAGCATGTATATATAACTAATATAACCATATCTATATTACATACATTCTATGGGCGGACCGTGGAAAAAAATTAAAGGTTTTTGAGAGGGGCGATTATTTACTGACAAAAAAAAAAAAAAAAAACCCTAAAAGTAAGGCATTCGTGTGTGTTTTTCAATATCACACACAGACACACTAACATATTTTCCTTTCACCTTTCTTGTAAGCGCTTCTTATATATATATATATATATATATATATATATATATATATATATATATATATATATATATATATATATATAGTTACAGCTGCATATCACAATGTTTTCCAGTTCATTAACAAGCAAAGCACAATATGATCTTTTAAAATTAACTAACTACACTTCAAAGGTCTCTCACTAAACGATGAAACATTAATTGGATGATGCCTGTGGGGGAGTATGAGGCGACCTGTCAGTAACGGAATGATGCATGAACCGATGCACTAATTTATTTGACACAAGTTCTTGATGAAATACACCACTTTCTACCGATGTCCCGGACCCGACATGAATCCTTTTCCCAGCTGGATTTGCTGGAACTCAGCTGAGCTCCGTCACGACAGAATTCGTAATCACCTCAATCACCTCGGGGTCTTTGACGCCAACAAGTCTCCTCTCCATTAACTTTGCCATATTCAATTGCACCGAACAGTTCGTAAGTCTGCATGCGCATGCTGACTGAACGCTTGTAAGTTTCAACAAGGGCTTCATTTTCTGCCAAGGATAAGCCAGAGCACTTTAACTTTACTTAATGTTCATTGAATCTACATTTGAAACGTCTTACGTGTAACAGTTTGCAAGTTGTTGTAGTCCAGCTTCTGAACTTCCACTCTGAAGTTGTTTCACGAGATGAGTACACACACACATACTTATATATATATATATATATATATATATATATATATATATATATATATATATATATATATATATTATATATATATATATCTATTGTATATATATATTGTTGTCGTCGACTATATTGCCACCTTTTCCCAAGCAGTGCCTCTTCAGCTGTCACGTTATTGTAGTACCCTTATTATCGTAACACTACATATTTAATGGTTATAAATTAGAAAAAATTCTGTGTAAAAAGAGTAATAAAGGTTTTTGGAAAATTGCAATCCTAGTATTACATGTCAA
>NC_087204.1:76431203-76433703 GCF_015104395.2 Macrobrachium nipponense
GCTGATGCAGAACCAAGCTGCTGAGCTAATCGTATGAATGGTCTGAGGGTACGAATTTGCTCGAGGTTATTTTGCGACTCATATTGCTTAGCTTTATACGAAGGTAGATTTCTTGATGCTGAAATTCTTTTAAAAAACGTGCTCGTGTTAACCTGGCAAATGATTAAATGCCTGATATTTTGAGATATATGATACGATGTGACAGCTCTTTGAACCTTTATCGGGATATATTACCCCAAAATGCAGATTTTCAGAGGTGCGAGGGCTTCCATGGATGCTTAGTTTCGTCTGACTCATCATCCGTGAATGATTTTTGTATACCATGTCCTCTGGATTTTCTGATAAATCCTCCTCCTGATGCGGGAAAAATGTGAGGAGAAAGGAATCCTCTGGAGACCCTTCCAAATCTAACGAGGGGTGTTGGTATGGAAGGTTGATATACAGGGTGATTCCAAACTCCCGGGATGCAAGGTGGAAATAGATTCCAAATTCCCGGTTTGCACGGTAGAAATTAGGGTGATTCCACATTCACGGTAGGCAAGGCTTAACTACGGGGTGACTAAATTCCCCCGTTATGCAAGGTAGAAATACAGGGTGATTGAAAATTACTGGTAGGCAAAGTAGGAATACAGGGTGATTCCGAATTCCCGGTATGCATGGTAGAAATACTGGGTGATTCAAAATTCCCGGTATGCAAAGTAGGAATACAGGGTAATTCCGAATTCTCGGTATGCAAGGTAGAAGTGCAGGATGATTCAAAATTCCAGGTATGCAAAGTAGGAATACAGGGTGATTCCGAATTCCCGGTATGCATGATAGAAATACAAGATGAATCAAAATTCCCGATATGCAAGGTAGAAATACAGGGTGATTCAAAATCTCCGGTACGCAAGGTTGAAATATAGGGCGATTCCAAATTCCCCGTTATGCAAGGTGTAAATACAGAGTGAATCCAAACTCATGGTATGTAAGATTGAAATGCCTGATGCACTGAATCTAGGGAAATTCATTTACTTGTTCACTGGAGTGAATACACTGATAGCCATAAATTTCCGAATTGACCTTCAGCGTCGCGTCGCCTCACTGTTGCAATCAGGGTCTCCCTTTTTTCAGCACTATTACAATCCTGGCGGCAGCAACATCGGCAGGTGTTTTCGTGATCTTTCATGAGTTGATGTCACGTATTATCTCTTGCAAAATCTTATAAGAAGAGATGATGTGGTGATAAGAAAACAATCAGTGTATTTAGACTACGTAATAATAATAAATGATCATCATTTTTTGTCGTGACCTCTGACTCGCACTGCATTAAGGAGATTATGGGAAACAGAAACGTGAATCGTTTAGTTCAGTAATTGGTGACCGAAGAGAATTAATTGTGTTTGATTGTTTTCCAAGGTATACCTCATAAAGTCACGTCTTCATCACTCCTGCGCGGTCGGGGTACGTACATTGATTTTGGTGGCAGGACATTTAATACTAAAGAAAAGTTATGTGTTACCAATTTATATTGAATGATAATGGAGGTAGGTATCCAGTGCTGTAATAGGTAAAGAAGTACTGAGTTGGGAAAGGTTGGAAACAGACTTGATGACAGTATATTGGATTTCCTTTGTAACTTGTAGTTCATGAGCAGCACTAAGATATCTTGCAAACTGCTACACGTAAGATGTTTCAAATTTAGATTCAAACAACATTAAGGAAAGTTGAAGTGTTCTGACTTTTCCTTGGCAGAAAATGAAGCCCTTGTCGAAACTTACAAGCGTTCAGTCAGCATGTGCATGCAGACTCACGTGAAATGCTCGTTGCAATTGAATATGGTAAAGTTAATGGAGAGGAGACTTGTTTGGCGTCAAAGACCCCGAGGTGATTGAGGTGATTACGAATTCTGCCGTGACGGAGCTCAGCTGAGTTCCAGCAAATCCAGCTGGGAAAAGGATTCATGTCGGGTCCGGGACATCGGTAGAAAGTGGTGTATTTCATCAAGAACTTCTGTCAAATAAATTAGTGCATCGGTTCATGCATCATTCCGTTACTGACAGGTCGCCTCATACCCCCACAGGTGTCATCCAATTAATGTTTCGCCGATTTGTAAGAGAACTTTGAAGTCTGATTATATTTGCAAGGATATTGCTTGTTAATAGGCTGGAAAAAAAGCTTTGTGCTTTGCAGCTGTACACACACACACATACATACATATATATAGATATATATATATATATATATATATATATATATATATATATATATATATATATATATATATATATATATATATATATATATATACTATATACACGTGTGTGGGTGCATATGTATATATATATATATATATTGTAAATTTCTTTTCCGTGAGTACTTTTATCGGCTTCATGTCGGCGGAAATAATGCATAATTTAAAACCTAAAATAAAATACTCTGATCGCATTTTATTATGCTAAATGTTTTGGCAATTCAACATGCGTATGGAGCATTGTATTGATTGACATTAGATTTTAAT
>NC_087204.1:76436203-76466203 GCF_015104395.2 Macrobrachium nipponense
TGCCCATTCTCAAGTTACCGAGTTCTTCAGTGACACTTCCAAGTCCTTTTCATCAGACAAGTTCTTTGCATATGCACGATTTTTTGACTGGTTCATTTGTTCGTTAACTTTCTTCTCGGAATTTACTATTGTAAAATTCGGCTCTTTTTCTTTCTAAAGCATTTGCTCAGATTAATAAAAAAAATTTGCATTATAGCTCGCCTTTTCCGTCATTTTTTTCTGTTGGTTGAATCCAATATTCATCTGCATGTATCGTCTATTTTGTTAGTGGTTTCCCCAGCGTATATTGCCTTATATATACAATACATATATATATATAATATATATTATATATATATATATATATTATATATATGTGTGTGTGTGTGTGTGTGTGTGTACACATATATATCTATATATATATATAATAGTATATAGTATATATATGTATATTCAGTTATAATATATTATATATATATATATATATATTATATATAATATATTATATATAGTATATTATATAATAGTAATATTCATATATATGGGAAGATAATTGTCAAATAATAAACACATTGTGCACAGAATATGTTTATCCAAAGATCACAGTGATTTGTCCTTTCTCTGTTACCAAGTCCTGGAAGAGTTGGTAGCCCTGTTTGGATAATGCGCTCAATCTTCGTGCTATTTTATCGTCCTTGGGCGATGCATTTCGCTTTTTCCTTTCTCTCGTCTCTTGCCTGAGATGTAGTATCTTTGCGCCTCTGCGCCTTTGATGTTGAAATTCAGATGAGAACTAATTAGAAGCAGGCCCTGAATCTTGTTAAAACAGAGAACAAGAAGATAGACGGGGAACATTTTACGCAAAGTTGTGTTGGCGGATGTTTGTTTTTTACAGCTCCTCTGGAAACTGAGATGGCTTTTTATGATAGCCTCATATGTTGATGCTTCTTGGAAACTCATTTGCATAAATTTTTTGTTATGTCAGGGAGTTGCAAAATGTTAGTTTAGGGGGGTAAGGAATATTGCTGATAATGTTGAACATCAGGAAGAATTTCGTTTGAAGAGGTAAAAGGTGTGTTGGAACTTGGTGTTTGATGTAGGAAAACTTTCGTTCCAAATTTCCTTTATCATAGATTTTAAACATATTTAGAACTTCTTTCTTCTGAAGTAAGCAATATATCAACACAATAATGACAAGTCCAACGCATAAAGAGACTGGCAAGTTGTAGGAGGAAAAGCGAAGAATGGAAAATATTGCCAAGGACTTCAAACTGTTGTCGGAAAACACGGAAGTTAAAAACTGACATATGATTTTTATTCTGCTACCACGATGCTTAAGCCTTTGGGCTCCCCATCACAACTTTTGACAAAAGTTTTCAGCTGACCAGACCCCTGAAAGTTGAGAGAGTTTGAGGTACCTTTTCTAGGCCTATATTCTGAGCTGTTCTCGGAGCCGTACAGGAGCCTAGGCCGCGACGAAAGTCTTTAGGCCTTTTGCGTTTTCACTCTTTCTTTTAGATTTAATTTCAGATTCTGACCTTAGTGTCATTTATGAGTGGGATTGGAATTGAAGAGCTCGCAGGTGTTTTCCTGGCGGATCTTTCCTAGATAATGATCCCAAGGGATTTTGGGGGGGTCGTTTTTAGGAAAAATACGTATTTAAAGTCTTTTGCTTATATTTGTATGCTAATCCCCAACGGGCTTGCAGCAAACACGCTGCAAAGGTGGATACATACTGGTGGAAAACCTTTGGGGTCACTATCTAGGCAAGAGCCTTTCTGACGTGGCATGACATCACATAGGCCTAACTACTTTGTTCTTATGCTTTTCCACAGAACCTACTTAGGCCTACCACGTGTTCCTGGGCTTATATTCTATAGTCTTTAAAAATCTTTGATGACCGTATTCCCCTTTTCATTACACCCAAGCTTTTCCCATTTAACTCTCCTTTCTTGTTAGTTTTCTGTAAAAGAAAACAGTTGAGATGGTTTTGTCTGTCCGTCCGCACTTTTTATGTGCTCCCTCAGATCTTTCAAACTACTAAGGCTAGAGGGCTATAAATTGGTATGTTGATCGTCCACCCTCCAATCATTAAGCATACCAAATTACAGCCCTCTAGCCACAGTAGTTTTTATTTTATTTAAGGTTAAAGTTAGCTATAATCGTGCGTCTGGCCGTGGTTAAGGTTTCATGGGCCGCGGCTCATACAACATTATTCCGAAAGCACCGAAAGTTGGATCTATTTTCGGTGGCTCTAATATAAAGTAAACTCGATTGCGCCGAAGGCATTTTTTGCTTGTTTTTCTTATGGGTCTGGATAACTCGACCTGAATGCGATTGACCAGTATATCTACACTTAGAGTGACGCCCCTCAAGTGTAGCATAGCCCTCTCACCCCCTCCCTCCCCCTCCCCCCACTGTGTCTCGCTCCCCTCTTCGTCAGTTGAAAGCTCAAGTTAAAATTACCATCTGCACTTTTATCCACTTGTCTTCGTTCACCTTCTCTCTCCTCAGTGCTGGTGTCGATACTTTTCCTCTGATATATAATCTTGTATTATTGAAATATGCAGTGTAGTACTCCGGCCAGTCTTTTGATAGTGAAAACGTGTGCGTGTGTATGTGTGTGTGTGTGTGGTGGGTATGTGGAATTTTTTATATTTTTATCGCTTTTCTTTTAATTGGATGAACGAGTAATAGATACTAATTAATCTCTCTCTCTCTCTCTCTCGTCTCTCTCTCTCTCTCTATATATATATATATATATATATTATAATATATATATATATAGTATATATATATATATTATATGTATGGTATATATATTTTATGTTCACACTCACACTTATTATATATATAATATATATATATATATATATATATATATATATATATATGTGTGTGTGTATGTATGCGTATGTGCGCATATGTCGCACGTACAATAAGGGAATTTTATGTTTTACACACGAACAGTTATTTCTGTATATACAAGGAATTGCAAAACAACGACAGATATATATATTCAGAATAAAAAAAAAAAGAAAATGATAGGTTGTCTTTCTCTTATTCAATCTCTTAGCTTAACATAAAATCACACATACGCAAACACACACATGTATACATAATATTTGTATATATATATTTCTTTGCTATTATCTTCCTTCTTCTCTCCTTTTTTCTCTCAAAATTCTATTCGAAGGATGATTGCTTGACAGGGTGATAGGTTGCGTGGTCCATATAGTAAATGTCTGCATTAGAATATCTGCAAGGAAAGGAGAGGAGGGGTGAGGAATGACAGGGAGGGCAGAGAGCTTTGTAGTTAATTGCTTATGGAAATGTTTACGTTGTGATAATAACAATGGTAATAATGTCACCCCTGAGCGCAGTAGAGTTAATCAGATATGGAAATCTTCAGGTTCTGAATAACAGTAATAACAATACAGTTCATTCAAGAGCGCCTACAGATACAACCCGTCTATTTCGGATTAGGAACCATTCTCGTTTAGAGAGAGAGAGAGAGAGAGAGAGAGAGAGAGAGAGAGAGAGAAGAGATAGAGAGAGATTTACGAAAATGTGACACGACGAGAGTGTGATGGGGAGAGAGATATCTTGATAGCTTTACGGAAGGAGATGGGCACACGAAATAGAGAGAGAGGAGAGAGAGAAAAAAAAAAAGAGAGATCTTGGCAGCTTTATGGAAGGAGATGGAACACGAGAGAGAGAGAGAGAGAGAGAGAGAGAGAGAGAGAGAGAGAGAGAGAGAGAGGTGGCGGATTTAGAAATGCACAACAACAAAGATGCGGTTGTAAACCCCCGAGTTTAATTGGTGTTTTGTTCGGCGTTGTGGAGGATGGTTATGTGTGTTGGGGGTTGGGGGAATTTGGGTGGGGGAGACCTCCGGCCCACAGTGAGTCAAGAAAAGGAGTTCCTCTGTTCGCGGGTCTGACGAAGGATTAGGTCGCCTCTCCTCCTCCCCTACTCGTTCTGTTGGTCACATGTAATAGAAATTTGCTCTTATCATTTATTTTTGTTGTGGTGGTGGTTGAATTGTACACAGTATTGTTGATATTGTGTCGTGGTTGTTGTTGCTCTTTACGGTTATTATTTGTTGTTGGTTTTGTTGACATATTATCCTTATTATTATTTGATGTTATCTAAATTATGATTTTAGAATTATAATACTAATAATGGAAAAAGAAACCCACAAGATTACTGAGTAAAATACTATGTAAATACTTACAAGTAAACAAGTTATCCTCAGTAATTTTGCGGGTTTCCTTTTCCATCTTCAGGAGAATACTGAAAGAAGTTTTTGTTTGGTTCAATAATAATAATAATAATAATATAATAATAATATAATAATATAATAATAATATTATTATTATTAAATTAATTATTATTATTAATTAATTATTAATTATTATTATTATTTTAATTAGTTATTTATTATTTATTTTAAAATTTTTAAATTTTATTTTTTTAAAAATTTTAAAATTGTTGATTTATAATTAAATTAAATTAATAATAATAATTAATTAATTAATAATAATAATAATAATAATAATAATGATTATTAATTAATTATTATTATTTATTAATTATTATTATTACATGATGTACAAAATACACAGTTACATTACTTCGTTTTCTTCGTTGAAGTGCAATTACCAAATGCAGTGTAAGGTGATCTCACAGAGAGAGAGAGAGAGAGAGAGAGAGAGAGAGAGAGAGAGAGAGATTGCCGTGGCCAGTAATTACAGATATGAAATCGTTGCTGAAGCTCGGTTGCCATTTCTGCAATCAAGGTCAGGCAGACTAGTGCTCTTTGATGGCGTTGTTTCTTTTGAAGTCACACGGGCCGTTTTAAAGGCTCTGTCACGGGAATTATTTTGTGGCATCTCTTAGCACCTTTCCGCCGAGCATAGTACTAAGAAGCCTGTATTGGTGGCCACCTCAAAGGATAAATAGGGTTGATGTTTCCGTTATTTTACCCCCTTATACTTTTTTAAAAGTCTCTCTCTCTCTCTCTCTCTCTCTCTCTCTCTCTCTCTCTCTCTCTCTCTCCACTCGTTTGGGCACGCGCACATAGACACACGTACAGTCACGTTCAAAAGTCCGTCGACAATCTCTGGTCATCATTTTAATGGTACATAGATGGCACTAGTCTTGCCACCACCAGGGTGAACCTAGAGGGCGTATTACTTAGCGAGGATTAAGAATTGGAACCATGTTTAAAAAGCGTGACAAAACAAGCCATCTATTTTGATGGCTTGTTTTGTCACCAGATTTGATTGGGAAAATATCCTTTCAACATAGGCTGAAGAGTATGACAATACAAGGTCACATATAAAGTCAGACAATGAACTAAACTTGGACAGATCATTTCCATCTAATATTGTCTCCTTTGCCCAAATAAGGATTCTCCTTTCTCCCTGTAAGTCATTAAGCTGATGCTCAGACACTACAGAGGGAAAGTTCAGGGCAAGTTTAATGATGGAGGATGTCTTTCAGTACTTGTTGCTTCCTTTAGCTCCTTGTTGTCAACATAGCAATGTCAATATCTTCTTCTAAAGGAAACCGCTCGCGTGTCTAACAAGAAAGTTGTGACAGGAATACTAAGTAGCTGTCTGACCGAAACCTGCTTTCATTTCTCCCTAGATTGTCTGTTTCAGGAGTTTCTGTATATAATTATCAAGAATTCGGAGATTTTCATGATTTTATTTCAAGTTTTCAAGCTTTGACTTAATTTTTCAAGATCTTGCAAGATCTTTCAATCGTTTTTAGCACTGGTAGTGAGCAGGGGGCAACAGACGGTAAAGTTTGGCTGACGCGCTTATGATACATATTTCAGCCGCTCTTTTGATGTTAAAAAAAAAAAAAAAAAAAAACTTTCTTGATAAACGCAACACGCTTATACCATGTTAACATGGGGATCCGCGCTTTCGTAAATCGCTGAACTTGGAGTGGCTTTTCATCGCTCTTCCCAGTTTAAATAGTAGTTGAAAGAGAGAAGGGGACGCTTGATGTTGTTCACTCCTATATGACAAATGCTATGATAATAATTCCACACGTTTCTCGTGCTTGGATAGATTCACAGAGTTGATATATTTAGTAGACAGATGTAGTGCATCAAACAAATATATATATATATATATATATATATATATATATATATATATATATATTTTATATATATATATACACTAACATAATGGAACGCTAATTTGGGATTAGGTAGAACAAGTGAAACGCAGTTTTTCTTGCCGCTTGGTAAGTACGCATCGGCTAGTAAAATCTATTCTAATTAAATTTATTTACCATTATACTATCCTTTGTATTGTGAATTTTATTTTTATCTTCTCCATTCTTTCATTATTTTTTATTAGATAGAATAATTTATCAGGTTTATATGGAGAGAGAGAGAGAGAGAGAGAGAGAGAGAGAGAGAGAGAGAGAGAGAGAGAGATCGTCAAGAAGATAGTTGTCTACATTTGAATTTAGGCGTACTAAGTATTCACCTGTCATTTAACTTCCTTTTATGCATAATACACTTCTCAATTTGCTCTTATGCACATTATCATTTATGCTGTGTTACTTAAGTGCCTTTTTTAGGTTGTTTATTTTCGAGTTCTATCATAGTGGTCTGCTTCTACACTGGTAACACTTACCCATTACTTAAATCTTTTCAGTCTCACAAATGTGGAGATATGGTCTCATATTAAAGTGGTATTTAAAGACCTTATCAACGCATGATTAAAAAAATAGAATTTTTTTTTTTTTAAATCGTCTTATGGTGATGTGACTTGTATCCTATATTTTTTTTTTTCCATTTTCATAGTAATGTGCTATTGGGCAAAACAGTAAAAAATGGAGAATAAAAAATGGAAAATGCTGAAGAACGATGCTTAATAATAGCTGTCATCATTTAAAGCACCCCAAAGCTGAAATAATATTCAAAATAGAAAAAAAATCCGTGAAAAGATAATCAAATATAAAATTTTTATATATGAATGAATTAGAATTCCTATACGACGTCTGGAATTGAAAATGTAATTATGTAACGCAATTCTAATAAAGAAGCTTAAATTATTTCTATTAGGTGATTCAATCTCCGTCACCTGACGGTGACCAGACTTTGGTCTGTTTCATGCTGAATAGGCGGAAGTCTGGCCACAGTGCTTCACTCCACAGACAAGAACGTACAGAGAACACACTCGCACTCGCACACACAGTCACCTCTCTCTCTCTCTCTCCATGCCTCGGTCTTTCTACTATTACTACTACTGCAACTCCAACTCCTCCCCCTCCACCTCCCACTGCTACTCCTACAACTACTACTGATAGGGGTGATGTGGCTACAGTGCTAGAAATTGCCATAATACAAATAATGACAAGAATGTAGAAGATCAAAACTATACATTCCTAATACAAATCTTTGTAAAAACTAAATAGGTTTAAAGTAGAATAATGTTTTCTAGACGATGCCCTATTAAACATCCGGCAAGAAATTCTATTTATATATTGTTTGAAGATGTACATCTACTTACTGTATATAGTATCAACCCTGTGAATTTGTCCAAGCAATAGAAATGTGTGGAGTAAGTATTTTATTTGTTAAACTAATTTTATAGGTTTCTCTTCCTCTCTGTACTCTACCCATTTCAACTGGGAGGAGTGAAGAATGGCCACACTAAGTTCACCCTGGTGGTGAGACTAGTAACATCTTTGTACTGTTAAAATGATGACTAAGGAGTGTCAACGGACTTTTGAACACGACTGTACACACATGCACGCACGCGCGCGCGCACACGACACACACACACACACACATATATATATATATATAATATATATATATATATATATATATATATATATTATATATAACAATGAGTTACGTATTAGTCTTTTCAGTCCAGTTTCGTTTTTTATTTTTCACAGTACAAGCTATGAAAATGATACTTGAAGGAAACGTTTACGTTAGTGGAACTATATTGATTTAGCTGATGTATGTAATATATATACATATATTACATGTGTATATATATATATATATATATATATATATATATATATATATATATATATAAACTATATTTTTATTTTATATTTTATATTATATATATATATAATGTTGAATCTACTGGTCACTTTTTTTTACCAGATTTTTTTTTTATACGCTTTTATATACAGTACTTATATAAATATGTGTGTTTGTATATAATCCAACCTTCATTCAAGGCGATGGGTAACTGTATATTAGTTATTAGAAAGACACACAAACATTTATATTTATATTATATATATATATATATATATATATATATGTGTGTGTGTGTGTGTGTGTGTGTGTGTTATATGTTATGTATGTACTATGTATACATGTGCAACTGTAATAGCTACAATGCCCTCTTAACTTCTTGATTTCTTTGCTCTTTTTTGGATACGCTTGTCACTACTAAGCCTGAAGATCCAAGTTCAGAGAAATTTTTGAAGAAATTGGGATGTCCGGTACCGGGATACGAACTCAAGTCCCATAACCACAAAGAGGTCTCGTGGTCAGGTCGGCAACGCGACCTATTTGTGATTATGGGACCTGAGTTCGTTTCCCGGTACCAGACATCACAATTGCACATGTATATACATATATGCATACACACACACATATACATATATATATATATATATATATATACTATATATATATATATATATATATATATATATAAATGTGTGTGTGTCTTTCTAATAACTAATATACAGTTAACATCGCCTTGAATGAAGTTTTATTATATACATACACACATATTTATATAATTACTGTATATAAAAATATATTATAATATAGTATATATAAATATGTATATGTATATAATAAAACTTCATTCAAGGCGACGTTGAACTGTTTGTTAGTTTACAGAAAGGTTAAGCCACGACCTTTTTATATGGAAAGGAAGCCAAGAGTCATATACCTGTTTTTATTCAATATTCACCTTCTTATCTATATTTTGTTATCTCATGCTATTGAATGACCTTTTTGACTACCTTAGACGGATAAAGAAAAATGGCCCTTGTTAGGTGTGAGGAGCAACGCCGTGAATAAGGTGTAAGACCTTTAGACCTTTATTATCCGTCTCATCACCTTATATTATATTCAAGGAGCAGTACTTCTGCTTATACCGAATTCTAATCATGACTGATGTTCGGAGTGACCCTGAGGCATTGTGTTCCCTGTCACCACTGTTCTCTTGATTAAGTAATTGGTTTTCTTCTTCTTCTCCTTCTTCTTCTTCTTCTTCTTTCTTAACAAACTGTAACTGTGGAGCTTCTTTCAGTGGTGTGATGTGGTGAGATTTATCGAAAATTTTAACACGCGACGGTGTTGTTGATGTTATTCCTGGCAGTCTACGTCACGCATACTTTCTCTCTCTCTCTCTTACTCTCTCTCTCTCTCCTCATATATATAATATATATCTATATATATATATATTAATTCTATATATATATTATATATATATATATTAGATATATATGTCTATATATATATCTCTATATATATATATATATATATATATATATATATTATCTATATATATATATATATATAGATATATATCTATATATATATCTATCTATATATATATATAGTATTATATATCTATATATATAATCTCTATATATATAGATATATGATATATATATATATATATTATCTATATATATAGATATATATATCTATATATATACTATCTGTATATATATATATATAGATAGATAGTAGATATATACATATATATATTATCTATATATATATATATATATATATATTATATATATATATATATATGTGTGTGTACCTGCTGAAGTTTGCTTTCTCGTATACGATTCGAGCATTAACAATTCATGCTTACGAGCAATTCTCTTAATGACCTACATAAGTACATATGTCATGTCAGAGATTCTAATAGTACAGCTCACTGTTACTCGTACCATTTACAGTAACTGAAAACATGAGCGCTATGTGATTCATTTACAAGTGGGTGTGTTTGTAACTGAGGATGTCCCTTACGGGAGGTTCTGGTGATGCTGCTACTGATACGAACGAAGAATTATACTGATTGCGATGCGTCCCGATAATGCGGTTATGAATGAAGTAAATTGAACGAAAACCATTTAGGTGGACTTTCGTTTAGTTTTTTTTTTTTTTTTTTTTTTTTTTTTTTTTGTTTTTTTTTTTTTTTGTATTGGGGGGGGGGGGGGCTGCCGTGGGGCGTTGCGCTTTGTTTTAGGAAAGGTAGGTTTATTCCTTGGTTTGTAGCCCAATAACTGGATTCTGCCTCGACGAGAGGAAATGGGTCAATGTAAATTGGGTTACTTAGGCAAATATGTTTCGGCTGATTTCTGTGGAACTTAGTGGGAAGGTTCGGTAGACTGTTACCAGGAGGAGTCTAGGGAATCGTGGAAAGGGCGCCATCAAAAATAAAACGGGAAAACCTTCATTTTCGAATACAGTCAGCTTTTAAAGGTAAGCGCAGACGTTATACAAAATGGAGTCAGATTGGACGTGCTATATATACATAAATATATGTATATTTATATATATATATATATATATATATATATGATATATATATATATACACACACACACATACACTCAATTAAGCTATACGAATATCCTTTAATATCTAAATCGTTCTACCTCAGAATTAATACATTTTCATATATATTAACCGAAGGGAAATTTTTAGCTGATAAGAAATTTGTAGCTTAATGCATACATGTGAATCACGATGATGTGGTCAGACTCATGTATGGATTATATATACATTATAGAAATATATATATATATATATATATATATATATATATATATATATATATATATATATTATATATATATGAATGGAGGTGTCCTTCATTTCTCACAAGAAACAAATCTTCACTCATGGATGGTTAGGGTGAGTTCCAGGTAACCATCAACCGCGATTATGCGAAATAAGGTTATGGGTGACTTTTATCTCTTAGCAGATTAAATCTGCAATTCTGCAAAAATATTGTTTATATTCATGCTAATGAGTAACTGGTGTATTCAGTATCAGTAATTTTATTTTAAGTGATCTTTTCTCAAAAGAGCGTTACTAACATTTACCAGAGGTCGAATTTAAATATATATTGACTCTCTATAGATACACCACTAAATGTATGATTTCATACGTACTCGGATGTATGAAAATTGAAGTGTGGAATATTCATAGCCTATGTGCTGTACTGTTCTCATATCTGTTAATTTCCGATAGTACATTATTTTCATTGGAGAGAGAGAGAGAGAGAGAGAGAGAGAGAGAGAGAGAGAGAGAGAGAGAGATTATAATGCTTCGAAATTAGTATTTTTTGACATTTTCACTTACGTAAATAATTGAAATTTGAAATATTCATATAAATTTTACTGTTCTCTTATTTATTATTATGTTTCGATATTACATTATTCTCACTGGAGAGAGAGAGAGAGAGAGAGAGAGAGAGAGAGAGAGAGAGAGAGACATAATCGGCCATGCAGGTTGTTTGTTGTTGGTGACAAGGACTACCATTATGAGCATTGCAGGTGGCGGCGTCAAAGGTGGTCCGTTCACCTTTACCGACAGCAGGTGTTCGTCTTTAATATCAAACAGTGATGACGTTGATGATGATGATGGTGGTGGTGGTGATGATGGTAGTGGTGGTGATAACAGTGGCTGGATGATGATCGATAAATTGACGAATGCACGGTGGTTTGATGATGATGATAATGGGATGGAATAATGATGGACGGGTGAATCGATGATGATGATAATAATGACCATGACGGTGATGACGATGATGGCGACGGTGATGATGATGATGATAATGATGACGGTGATGATGATGATAATGACAATGATAATGATGATGATAATGATGGTGATGATGACAATGATGATGATGATGGACAAGATGTTGATGGTGGTGATGATGGTGATGATGATGATGACGGTCATGATAATGATAATGACGGTGATGACGATGATGATGATGATAATGACAGTGACGGTGATGACAATGATAATGCTAGTGATGGCGGTGATGATGATCGCTAAAAGGTTAAAAGGATTCGCTCCTTCAAGCTGTTTGTAACTCATTTAAAAATGCAACCTTACCGTCCATAAATGACGTTGCTCCTTTTCTTATTTGACTTCGTTCCTTCATTATTTGACGTTGTTCCTTTTCTTATTTTGCTCTGTTCCTTTTCTTATAGCCGTTCGCCTTCTTATGTCTCAAGGCAAAATGGTAATTTAGAAATAGCTTGAAAATTTGCTTATGCACATACTTTAATGTTCTTGATGTTTGTTCTTTCGCATTTTTGTATACTAAGTGTATATATATATATATATATAAACATATAGATATACATTTATATATATATATATATATATATATATATATATATATATATATATATATATACATACATAAGTGCATAATGTATATATGTATACACACACACATATATATATATATATATATATATACATACATAAGTGCATAATGTATATATGTATACACACATATTATATATATATATATAAATGTGTCTGTGTGTGTATGTATATACATTATACACACACATAGATATTTGTATATATATGTATATATGTATTTGTGTGTATATACAGACACCTGGCAGACAAAAAATTCAATTCGGAAGTAACTGCCTAGACAAAGACACGAGGATATTGTGCGAGATATTCTTGTATTTTATTTACGAACTTGCTCACTCTTTTGGTTAAGCAAGTGAAAATAGACGCTTACACTTTATACCCAAAAATGCACGCAGACTGATTTCATAAGGTAGTATTTTTCATATCATATGTTATGCTGTGTATGGTATCGCGGGCTGTTCTGTTATACGGGTAATGAATACTAACCACACACACATTCACACGGAAACACACACACTCACACACGCACATGACATAGCATCTGCTAACATATGATTTTGCATCATTCAGCAGGGGTATATTCCAACAGGAGTCGCGCCATGAAGATAAATAAATAAATAAATATATATTCATACGTATATATATATATCATATATATATATATATATTATATATATATATATATATATATAGTAATATAGATATAGATATAGATATAGATATATATAATAGATATAGATATAGATATAATATATAGATATAGATATAGATAAGATATAATGATATGATAGATAACAGATAATAGGATCTCATATATTATCGTATATATTAATATATTATATTGTATGAATGTATGTATGCATATATACTTATAGTACATTTAATTAAAGTTGTATGTTGTATATATTGTATATGCAGACAAACCCATTATGTGACGAATGTTATATTACTATTTAACTTTTTTTTTTGTATTTCAGGTAAGTGTTGAATGATATGACAAACAGCTGCAAATCTTCACAAAGGTAACTCTGTTTAATCTAGTGCATTGTTTACCACAAATAAATTAACAAAATATAAAGAGAGAGAGAGAGAGAGAGAGTTGTGGATGACGAAATTATGTGATTAACCTGTATGCTAATAATGAATATAGAGTTATGTGAGATTGTTTTTATACACATGTTATATTCCTAAAGAATAATGTCTAATACCATTATAATATATATATATATATATGATATAATATATATATATATATATAGTATATATATATATATATATATATATATATATATATATATATATATAGAAAAGAGTTTGAATGAAATGTCGCTTTTAAAATTGAAACAGACGCTTTATTGTTTGCATATGAAAGCTTATGTTAATGACTTATGCTGTGTTTTATTCTCGCTACGTTATTCAATTGTTTGTTTGAAGCTATCTATTATTATTATTATTATTATTATTATTATTATTATTATTATTATTATTATTATTATTATTATTGTTTACAGTATGCGTATTTATTTATATTTATATATGTAATAATATATATATATATATATAGGTATATATATATATATATATATATATATATATATATATATATATTATATATATATATATATATATATATATATATATATATATATATATATTTAAGGTAATAATATTAAAGGCAGATATGGATGCAAATGTGTAATAGCTGATGTCCGCAGGTTCATTGAGGATGCTGAAAACTGCGGTGATGAAAGAGTGGGAAATTATTTGCAAGATCAGGAAGTATAAAGTAAATAAAAGCGATTAGGGGTAAATGGTAACTAAGGAGAAGAAAAAATTAGATTTGTCTCTGATGCCATCACTAATTTGGGGAAACAGTTCAATGACATGTACATATATAATTATATGCATGTGTGGGTATTTTATATATATATATATATTATATATATATATATAGTATATATATATATATATATACATACATATATACGTATATATGATTATGGATTTTGTGTGTATATTAAATCATTTAACCGACTTTACTTGCAAGATGTATACGAACAATCTAATTATGAGTGAACATGAATATATAATCTCTCGCTTTCAAAAATATATTTTGAAAACTAGTACTCAGAAAAAAAGGAAACTGGAGTCCCTTACAGAGCGCTGGAACAAATTATAATCCAGACTCTTATATGTATGGATTCTTCCTCCAGCGTGAATGAACTCAGGATTGAGCATAATTTTGTTTTTTAAATTTTACAAATTAAATAACAATGCTTTTATGGAGGTTATGGCTGGGTTGCAAATTCTTGAGATATATTCTAGTATTGCACCTGCTCCGCATTTTTTTCGCCATTCCCTTAAGTTAGTTTAGATTAGTTCTAAGAAGTATATATTCTGTAATTTGGATGTGGGGAACATAATTATTTACTAGAAGATTCTATGGTTAGATTTTAAGTAGGTTACGTTAGGTTAGTTCCGTAAAGCATCTAGTATGTAGATTGGGTGTGAGAATCACAATGAGATTATTTTCAAGAAGATTCTATGGTTGATTTTTAAGTTACGGCGTCCCGCATTTTTCAAGGAAGGTTCCAATACTCGGTTACAATTCGGGAATATGCCTCTGGGTTCAGTTCCAGTAGAACGCTCCTTTAGGATTACTAGTTTTGTACAGTTAGGGGTTTTATTTATTCATTTATTTTTTTATTTGTTATCAATATTATTTTTTTTAGTGGTCTTTCAGTCACAGATCCGCTTCTGAATATTTACTACCCAATCATGGTCGTATTGTGTTACAGATTTGATTTTATGTTATGACTCCGACGTTACCATAGGTCAAAGTCACGAGGCGAATAAGTATAAGAGTATAAGCATTAATGATGGGACTCCACGCATGAAAATGTCTTCCCCTTTCACATTGGCCTCAATCATGGTTTGAATATTAACCTCCGACGCTTATCTACCTCGAAGGAAATGAATATTGGAAAAAGAGTTTCTTAGCTACCGAAGATAAGGATCAGTGTGACAGTCGAGACTTCTTTCATTTTATAATTCCTCTTCGAAGCTCGAGCTTTTCTGAACAGGAAATGTTTCTAAAATTTCAGAAGATTAAGGTGATGAACCTTGAGGGAATTTGTATAAAATGTATATGTAATATATATATATAATATATATATATATATATATATATATATATATATATATATATATATATATATATATATATATAAAGGTTTTTGCCACGAAGGAATAATGAAGCTAGATAGCGGAAGCGGCTTTCGGTCTAATGCGACCCTTTACTCAGTTGTGCATGAGTAAAGGGTCGCACTAGACCGAAAGTGCTTGGCTATCTCGCTTTTCATTTTTCCTTCGTGGGAAAAAACCTTTATTTATACATTGCATCACGTTTTATATACTTCACGATCAAGTTTTAATTTCATATATATGCATATATATATATATATATATATATATATATACACATATACATACATACCATGATACATACATACATGCATGTATAACTTTATCACTTTAAATAATTATTCTGTGCATTAATACAATTGCCAATAGGATAAAAAAGTTACAATCTTTCCTTGACTAGCAGTCCTCATTGTCATGTATCTACGGATACTATACAATGAGGACTATGTATGTATGCGTGTGTATATATATATATATATATATATATATATATATATATATATATATATATATATTATATATGTATATATGTATGTGTGTATATATATACATGTATATGTATATATATAGTTTGTAAATATACACACGTGTATAAAAGAATATTCTTGTTATCTTGGAATCACAATAGTGCGTGCATCATAGAAGCGAATGTCACTTTGTGTGTAAGTAAGGGGTTTCCAAGCGCTGCTCAAGAGGTTTTTTTTTTTTTCTATTGTAAGTGTATGAACGTATAATATTCTGGGATTTTTTTTCACAGGTATTCATTTACTATTCAGTGTTTAATGGTGTAATGTTGAGTGACGGAGAGCTTGTTTTTCTTGGAGACCCACTATTGTGGGAAGCTGCGTAATTATGAAAACAAAATTAAAAGCAACTCTTTGGGGTATTATAAGATACATATATATATATATATATATATATATATATATATATATATATATATATATATATATATATAGTGTGTGTGTGTGGTGTGTGTGTGTATATATATATAATATATGTATATATATATATATATATATATATATATATATATATATATATGTGTGTGTGTGTGTGTGTGTCTGTAAGTGTCTGTAAGTGTCTTGTAAGTTGTCTGTTTGTGTACGCGCGTGACTTTAATTTGTATTCAGTTTGGAATCTGCTCATATTTCCTTTTAATATATTTTGCTGACATGAAATGCTTTTGTCAGTTGCAATATTCAGATAGACCAGTGGACGTGAGTACTAACCAGTTCTTACCAGGATGATTCTCTCTCTCTCTCTCTCTCTCTCTCTCTCTCTCTCTCTCTCTCTCTCTCTCTCTCTCTCTCTCTCTGTTTGCAGCTTTACAGCTTCAAAACCAGGTCTTTGTGTTTGAAACGAAAGTGATTCGTCAAAAGAAATTTATTTAATCCTTCAAGCATTAAATAATTTCCATCTTAGGGTATTTTTGACAGAGCCAGTTCAACCGGTGTGTCTGGGATAAAAAAAAAATGTGGCAGACTCGTTTTTGTAACGAGAAAAAAAGTAGGGTGGTGGATTAGTTTTGGATACGTGTTTCTATGTGCATAGTCCCCTCACTTGGTTTTGTTTTACTCCCTTAGAAACAGCAGTAATCTGTTCTCTTTAAAAGCAAGGAAAAGCATTGAAGTATTCATTCTGTTTTTGTTGGCTCAATCCGAGCTGAAGGATTGGTTCTGTTTATTATTATTAGCATTATTATTATTGGTTCTGTTTATTATTATCAGCATTATTATTATTGTTCTGATGTTCATATTGTTTATTATGAACTAGCCAAAATGGGAAGCAGCTTGTGGTACACAGTTTGTTGATTAGAATAAAAAATGTTGGGGAAAAGAGACAAATTCAGCTTTTGGGATAGATTTGGTTAAGTGAATTTCAAAGTATTTTGCGGTGGGCACGTAAATAT
Source organism: Macrobrachium nipponense (assembly GCF_015104395.2). Classification (NCBI taxonomy): domain Eukaryota; kingdom Metazoa; phylum Arthropoda; class Malacostraca; order Decapoda; family Palaemonidae; genus Macrobrachium; species Macrobrachium nipponense. The sequence continues at coordinate 76,453,753 of NC_087204.1, forward strand.
CCGTGACCAGTTATGTAGGGATTTAATTAAGACTTGCAACCTTATCCCAAACTTTTGTTAGCCTCCAACTCGAACGGACACAGACAGTTGCAAGATTTCTGCACGGACGCTCACCAGTTATTGAGATATCAAAATTTGAATGTTTCAGTGATAGGATCAGGTGTGGAAGCCATTCACAGCTAGGTCGACTTGTTGGCAGCAGACCGCAGTCGAACTACAGACCATGCAAATGCGAGCTTTGAACTTTACCGATGTTAAGGAAGAAAAGAGTAGAGTCAGACAAGTTGAGGCAAGAAAGGTAACAGAGTGTGTGCAAAAAATTTGGAAGAGCGGTGCGGGAATGTATGAAAAGCTTGTTTAAACGATTATTTAACCAACTATCTTTAATAGACGTGAAGTATGGATGCTGCATGTGAATGGAAGGGGATGAATTGTTAGTACTGGACATAAGGCGAAAGAGAAATTGAAAGGTGAAAATTGGGGTAACACGTTGAATAGGTTGGCTCAAGTGAAACGGATGATCAGTGTATTTTGAGAATTCGATCATGTGGCAAGAACGGACGAAAGTGGTCTGAAGAAATCGTATGTGCTATGGGGAAGGACGAGCGGGATACGTGGAAAGGGCTGAACAGATGGTGTGTAAGAGTGCTGGAAAGGAAGTGCCTAAAGTGTCAAGGAGGCACAGAAGCGCTTGCAAGATAAGGGTAAATAGTGCAGTGTGTGTATTAGTGGTTTTGATGGCTTGCTGATGATTTTTCTGTGTAAGTGTTATAAGTGATTGATGTGGAAGTTAAACGGCAAAGCGCAGTCCATTCACGATTCAGCACTTGAAGTATATACATGCATATATATATATATATAGTATATATATATATATATATATATATATATATATATATACATTGTTACGTATTTGGCTCCTAAATGCTTTTGAAGGAGTTGTTTAAATTACATTCATACCTTATGGCCAATTAAACACAGCTAAATCCGTAATGAAATGTAACACACGCAGATTACTTACCTAGTATTTTACATTTAAACAATAAAGTGGGTCGCCATTGAATAGATAGTTGCGCCTGTAAATGAGTTACTTACATTACTTTATTGACAGAGTGAGTAATGGGATAACTGAAATCTGAGATTCAATCCAGCCTGGCAAATTAAGTGATGCAATCACAACAAACAATCATGACAGCATAGGATATCTGGGATTAGTAAGAAGATTTACTGGGATCAATTACACAATTGAGTAAACATTGACTGGTGTGCAAACCAGTAGGACAATTGGTAAAGAAACCTCATTACAGGATATTTACATAGCTTCTTCAAAATAATTATGAATGGTAAATGAAGAGCCTTGGCCCTAGATTGACAGTTTTGCAATAGAAAATGGCTTGGCTGCAATGGAGTGAGTGCCTCTTCGAGAAAAGAATCGCAAAGGTGGTGGTTGCAGAACAATGAGGGGCGAGACAACACGGTTCTGGAAATAGGGTATTCCAGTTAAGCTTAATACATATAGAACCCTTTCAGTGGCACTAATTTATCACTGTGAATTGAGACTTTAACTTTATATCTTTATCCTATCCCTACCTAAATTCATGGAAAGAATAGTAAATTATTCAGTTATTGGAAAAGGAACACACAAATGCATAGTAGCGGGAGCTTAGGAGATTTACTTGGAGGGGAAATGAGAAGTTTTAGTTTTAGGGAAAGTATATTGGCACCCAGAAGTTAATTCACAAACACATACTGTGTAATCTTCCACATTGCACAGACTTTACAGTGAAAGGCGACATTGATTGGTCCTTCCTCAACAGCTGAATAGAGCTGCTTTAGATTACTTTGATACCGATGGCTTCAGAGATAAGGAGGTTGTAACGTCTCCTTCATAGAGGGACCTGGCACACTTCTGGGCAGATCGGAGGCTAGCTGGAGACTGCTTGTTTGCCCACGTCATTGAGGCGGCATTGTCAGATGCTGGAGGGCCTCTATAGGTGGCCGTGGGCTGTGGCTCGGCCGTCTCGGTGGCCACGGCTCGGCTCCTTTGGCTCAATATCGTATAGGTCAATCGGAGAGAAACGGTCGAGACAAATTTCGTGTGCCACATCTCCAGAAAGACCCTAAGTTGTGGTTGTCGGCCACGGGTCACTTAAAATGTTCAGGTGGGAATGTTGTGTCGGCGTGGGGTGAATTGTGGCCCACTCTGGAAGGTGAGTCACCGATAATCTCTTCTCCGTCTGACCTCTACTGTATTGGCCTTGCCTTGACTGAACATGTGTACTGGAAAAGTTCTGATACCAGTAAACAGCTCAAGGTAAGATTACAGTTGTAAGCCACCTCTATAACAGGTGGGTAAAAAGGCTAACTATCATTTGGATGTCCTTTTCGTTCTAACTTGCGAGTACCTGAGTTGACTTTTTCTGAAAGCCCATCCATAAAAGTGTCATCTTATTGGGTGGTTCGTAGCCCCATCCCTGGGTCATGGTCTCGCTATCTTATCCACAGGAATTCCTTCCTTATGGATTCCTGCAATACAGATTGTATATATTATTATATATTGCTACTTTCAAAATGCATGTTTTCCCCTCTTTGAAATGTCTTGTAGATTGTGTAACATTTTTTCAGATTCCTAGATAGCTTAGAATAGGATGTTTTAAAATGTGTGTTCAGATTTCGCATTAACGTCTTGTAAAAGAATATATATCTAACGTAAAGAGAGAGATCCTTGTCTTTTCAAAGCTGCAATGTTTAACTTTTATATCAGCACTTAAAAATTAGAGCCTGCGAGATCCGTTTGCGTCCTGCTCTGTCAGCGCGTTTGATAATGAGCTCGACTCTTTTTTACGTGGTCATCAAAAACAAAAATGTCAATCTTAATTATCGTTTACCCTCCGTTTCAATCGGGTACGTATTCTGTTGAGCAATCTTGTCTTGTACGTGTATGTATTTGCCGAGTACCACGTGCATGTTACTCATTTCTTTATGTAAGATTGCGTCAGATTTCAGAACTTTCGAGAAGCTTTCGTACCCAGAACGTATTTGTCATCTGCCTAGCCCAATTTCCGCAAGGAAGAGTATTCATTCGATCTTAAGACCTCGAGGCAGTTAGATCTCCCTCCCTCCTCTCTCGCTCTCTCTCTCTCTCTCACTCGACATCGAGATTAAATTAACGTAACGTAAATTTGGTCACTCATATTGTGAGAATTGTATATTTGATATTTCTTAGAATTTTATTTAGTTTATTTAATTTCTTTTGTGGAATCTGAACAAACATTTCGTAACGGCGCTTGTTTTTTGTGAAAGTGTAATTTACAAGAGAAGAAAGAAGTTGGTATACCAAAAAAGGTAAAGTGATTATATTTTTATTAGTTGCAACTAATAATTGTTAGGAACAGTGAATAACTAATAATGGATAGGGAGTGTGTTTAATTAATAATTGATAGGAACTGTTGTCTGTTACGAAGGTTTGTAAAAACTGTTGGTTAGTGTTTTTGAATGAAAAGATTTACACTTTTACACATTACTGATATTTTTTGTGTTTGTGTCTGTTCCATTGTTTGTGCACTTATTCATTTTCTTATTAAAGTGTGTCTTTTTGGTTTTATATTTTCATTTATACATTCACAATTTAATTGACTTAGTTATTTTCACTGCTTTATCATTGCACATTTAATTAAATTTAACACTTGTGAATTGATTTGCATTTACTTAGAATCTTTTTCAAGTTTTATTGTTTAGCACTTGTGAATTAATTTTTCAAATTTCAGTTATTGCCTAACACTTTTGAATTTTGATTGAATTAATTTTCTTGAATTTTATGATAAATTAATTTTGATTTAATTTTACATAATTTGATTCAAGAATTGATTAAACTTTACTTGTTTTCAAGTAACAGTAAATTTTCCCTGATATTGTGAATTTCACTTATAAATTTTGAATTTAATAATAAATTTTTGTATTTAAAATTTTTATAAGTGTTTTCTTTATCTTACACCATTATAAATATATATAATTATGATTATATTCATGTTAGGTAGAAACATAGAGTGGTAATTGATTTGCTTTCCTTCAATTTTCTTGAAGGTGACTTAGAACCAGGGAAGTACTTAGACTTCTGAAATCAGGGAAATACTTAGAGTTTTGAAAGTGGTTGGAGTGATGCCCTTTGATTAATTTAATTACTTACAAGATTACCTCACACCTGTTTGATGAACTTAGTCTGATTTTCTGCAATACTGGTAAGTGTTAAGGATCACTGTTGCCCTTTAGTGATTCATCGTTTAAACGTGTTAATGAGGGTTCAGGTGTTTGGCTGTTGGTGAGGTAATAATTGATGCAAGGTAACCAGATACTTGGCACTTCGTAACATTGTTTAATGGTGCCCAGAGACCCGGGAAAGCAAATTTCATTATCACTCTAGAATATACTGGTGGTGTTAGGGATATATTTTGTTAGGAGAGTGACCATATAATTTGTTTTGTTTCATTTATTGTATTGAATTGTAAATTGATAACTTAGAGGAAAATGGCTCAGTTCAATGTTCAGGAATTTTTAGCAGCTCCTTCCGTCCAAGTTTTTGTCTGAAACCACTCTGTTCCTAGAGCACAGTGGAGCGCTTTAGCAGAGGCAGTGGTGGTTATGTGTCTACTAGTATGGTAAGGCACAATAAGATGTATTGCTATGGAATCATTGATAAACTCTGGTAGAATAACTGATGAAGATGAGTTAGAATTGGCTCAAGAGTTGTTTGAATGTAGCACGTGCTGATCTCATAAATAAGCAAGCAGAAAAGAAAGAGAAAAGTGATGCAGAGTTAGAGCTTAGACGCATTGAAGCAGAAGAGAATTTTGATTAAGCTAAAAATGCTTGCTGAAAGAGAGAGAATGCAAGCTGAAAGAGAAAGAATAGACAGGGGGGAAAAACAAGAAAGAAGAGAAAGAGAAGAAGAAAAAAGCAGCAAGAGGAAAGAGAAAGAATAAAAGAGGAAAGAGAAATCGCAAGACATGAAAGGGAAATGGAATTCATAAGAGCTAGATCCACATTACCTGTAACACCGTCTAACCCTAACCAAGTAATCAAGACCCTGTATTTGATGTAGTGAGAGTACAGAAGTTAATCCCTAAGTTTACTGAAGAAGCTCCAGATGAGTTTTTGATCACTTTGAGAAAGTGGCTTCAGGTATGGGATGGCCAGAGGATAAATGGTCAGTTTTGCTACAAAGTGTCTTGATTGGTAAAGGAGAAGTGCTTATCTAGCCTTAACAGCTGATCAGTGTAAAGACTACAAGGTACTTAAACACATGTGCTACAAGTTTACCAGATGACCCCAGAGTACTACAATGAGAGATTCAGAAATTTAAGAAAAGATGAGAAGGAACCTTCTTAGATTATGCTTACAAAGTGAGAAGGTGTTTCAAACGTTGGGTAGAAGCTGCTAAAGTTAAAACTTTTGATGAGTTAGAAGAGTTACTTGTTCTTGAACAGTATCTTAGGAATTCCTGACATATAAGAGCTTATTTAAGAGAGAGAGAAGTGAAGAAACTTGACAAAGCCGCTACACTTAGTGAAGATTACAATATATCAGTAGCAAACGTAATTACAATGTCAAGTACCAGAGTCAACAACGCCCAGGTTTTAAGTCTTTTCCAATAACAGGAACAAATTTAACGGGAAACCTTCAAGTGATACTACTAAGAGTACACAAGGTAATACAGCTCAGCAAATTATGTGAAATCCTCATCCATTTTTTGTTTTCAGGACAGTTACAGAAACCTAATGTTGTCTGTTTCAAGTGTGGAAGAGTAGGACACTACAGTCAAGATTGTTACCGGAATCAACAGCAGTCAAAACCAGTTAGTCAAGTTGTGAAACAAACTACGAAGAGCAGTGTGGGAAAGAATCAGACTCCAGAGAAGAATGAAACTAAACAAGCTGAATGTTTATGCAAACCAGTGGAAATGTTACCTCAAGCAGTGAGTGTTAAGCAGTGTGGGAGGCTTTTAAGCCATATATCTATGAGGGTATGCTGTCAACTCAAGGAGGAAGTATGCAGGTACCAGTCAAGATATTACGTGAATACAGGGAGTAACCATAGTGTGGTAGTACGTGGTTCTCACCCTCAGTTGGAGAAGAGTCTCACAGGAGATTCAGTTATTTTGAAGGGTATAGGAGGAGAGGAAGTAACTCCTATATGCCGCTTACACCTGTCATTTGAATTGGTGACAGGGAATGTTGATTTTGGCTGTAAAGGACTCACTAGCTGTGGAAGGTATACATGTTTCTGTTGGGGAATGAAGTTGGGGTGGTGTGCCATTTATCCTTGTTCCTGTAGTGACAGACAACCATTGAGGATTAGTCCTACAGAAGAGTTGGAGAAGAATAACCCCCACCTGTTCCTAGTTGTGTAAACTACCAGAAGTATGAAGAGGACTACGACTATAAGTGAAGAAAACTGAGGATTTACACACCCAAGAAGGATCAAGTGAAGGATCTTTGTGCTTAGAAGAATTATTCCAGGGAAGTGAAGTTTCCCATAGTGCTGACCAAGAAGAGATTTCCCAAGAAGATGAAGAAGACGTACGACGAAGAAGAACGAACCTGATGTTCCTGAAGAGACTCCGAGTAGTCAAAGTGTGCTGAAGACAGTAGTGAAACTACAGTAGCTGAGTTAGCAGATATTTGAGAATTCAACCCTTGAAGTTGGTCAAGTGACAAGAGAGAAGCTGATGGACTTGCAGAAGAAGGATGCATCGTTAACTGATTTGTTCTTCAGAGTTGTTGATCGAGAAGAGATGCAACAAACTCCTACCTGTTACTATCTGAAGGAAGATTTGCTGATGAGGAAGTATAGACCTACAGATATACCAGGAGATGCTGTATGGGGCGAATATCATCAAATTTTTGATTCCATATCCATTGAGAAAGCAAGTGATTGCAGTAGCTCATGAGTCTGGACATATGGGAATCAGGGAAGACTGTGGAGAAGATCATGAAATATTTTTTCTGGCCTGGACTTCACAGAGATGTTAGCAGGTGTTTTGTCGTCGTGAGTGTCATACCTGCCAGATAGCTGGAAAAACCGAATGAAACCATCAAGAAAGCCCCCTACAAACCCTATAGAAGTTAGAGGGAGAACCCTTTAGCAAAGTGATTATTGATATGGTTGGACCATTGCCGAAGACAAAGAAAGGAAATGAGTATTTGTTAACATTAATGTGTCCGTGTGACAAGGTATCCAGATGCAATCCCTGTTAGAACATATCTGCCAACCAAGATAGTTGCTGAAAAACTTGTGGAGTTTTTCTCAAAGTTTTGGAATACCAGAAATTGTACAAAGTGACAGAGGAACAAACTTTACTTCAAAGTTGTTCCAGGATGTTGATGAATTTGTTAGGGGTGAAACACAGTTATCAACCGCTTATCATCCAGAAACTCAAGGTTGCCTTGGAAAGGTTCCACCAGACATTGAAAAGTATGCTGACAAAGTATTGTTCTGAGTCAGGAAGAGAATGGGATGTTGGTTTACCATTAATGTTGTTTGAAGTTAGGAATGCTTATCAAGAAAGTATGGGATGTTCACCTAATGAGATGATTTTTGGAAGAGAAGTGAGAGGACCATTGAAGATTCTTGCAGAAAATTGGGAAGAAAATCAAGAGGAAAGCCAAGCAGAGTATGTGAAGAACTTAAGGAAGAGGTTGAAAGAGATTAGAAAAAAATTTCTCTTTAGAAAACTTGAAAATGAGTCAAGAGAAAATGAAAAGGAGATTTGATGCTAAGACTAAGCTAAGAAGTTTTAGTATTGGTCAACAAGTGTTAGTGTTCTTACCTGTCAAGAGATTTCCCTCACTAATAAATTTCAAGGTCCTTACAAGATAATTCAGAAGTTAAGTGATAGAACTTATGTGGTTGAAACACCAGAAATAAAGAAGAGAGACAAAGGAAGATACATGTGAACCTCTTGAAACCTTATTTTCTCAGAAACTAAAACTGAAACTGTGTCAGTAACCCAGACAACTTTATCTACAGAAGATGATGATGGCTACGACTTGGGAGCTGCAAGCAAGATGAATAATTCTTCAATTTTGGAAATTTGGAGGATAAACTGAAACATCTGAGTGTTGAACAAGGTGAAGACTTAAGTGACGTAATTAGAAGTTTTCCAGAAATTTTTTCAGATGTGCCTAGACGTACTGATCTGGACCAAGCATGAAATCAAGATTCAAGAAGATGGAAAAACCTTTCAAGCAAAGAGCCTATCGCCTTATCACCGTATATCGAGATGTTGAAGAAAGAAGTTGAGTATTTGCTGCAACATGGATTAGCAGAACCCAGTTCAAGTCACTTTAGTTCTCCATGTGTGTTAGTGAAGAAACCAGATGGTTCATTTAGGATGTGTACTGATTATAGGAAGCTGAATTCTATCAGTGTGGCTGATAATTATCCTTTGCCTCTTATAGATCAGTTACTTGATAATATTGGGCAAGCCAAGTTTGTTTCCAAGATAGACTTGTTGAAAGGATATTATCAAATTCCCTTAGATGAGAATGCGAAGCTGCTGTCAGCTTTTATTACTCCTTTTGGACTATATCAGTATACTGTTCTGCCGTTTGGTCTGATGAATGCACCCGCAACATTTCAACGAGTGATGGATCAACTGTTAGGATCAATAGAAGGAGTAGGTGTATACCTAGATGACATCGTGATTTACTCTACAACGTGGGAAGAACATCTGAAGATTCTGAGAAAGTTTTCAAGAAACTACAAGAAGCAGGATTAACAATCAACTTAGAGAAGAGTGAGTTTGGAAAGGCAACTGTACAGTATCTTGGGTTTGAAGTTGGGAAAGGCCTTCTTGCTCCAGTAAATGCTAATGTAGAAGGTATCCGTAAGGCTACCCCACCTACTACCAGAACAGCTACAGAGATTTTTAGGCATGGCTGGTTTCTATCGTCGTTTTTGCCCAAATTTCTCAGCCGTAGTAGCTCCCTTGACAGACTTGACTAGTCCCAAAGCTAAGTTTTATTTGGACTCCAGAGTGTCAAGAATCCTTTGAGAAGGTAAAAAAGCCATTATAACTTCAAGACCAGTACTTCAAGCTCCAGACTTCGACAAGAAATTTGTGGATACAAGTTGATGCGTCAGACTGTGGTGTTTTGGAGCTGTTCTACTTCAAGAAGATGAAAATAATATCTACCATCCTGTATGCTTCATGTCTACAAATTGAAAAAACATCAGAAAGTATATTCAACAATCGAGAAGGAAACTTTAGCCTTAATCACCGCATTGAAAAATTTGAAGTGTATGTGAATAGACCTAGGAATGAAGAAATTGTAGTTTTGTTTTTTCTGATCACAATCCACTGTCATTTATCCAGAAAATGAAAAACCATAATCAAAGACTGATCAGGTGGTCTTTGTGCCTGCAACAGTATAACTTAAGAGTGCAGCACATTAGTGGCAAAAACAATGTAGTTGCTGATTATTTATCTCGTTGCGAATCGTTGGATTCAACACCGTGATAAAAAATCTTCTTGGGGGAGGTATATTAATATTGCTACTTTCAAAATGCATGTTTTCCCCTCTTTGAAATGTCTTGTAGATTGTGTAACATTTTTTTCAGATTCCTAGATAGCTTAGAATAGGAGTGTTTTAAATGTGTGTTCAGATTTCGCATTAACGTCTTGTAAAAGAATATATATCTAACGTAAAGAGAGAGATCCTTGTCTTTTCAAAGCTGGCAAATGTTTAACTTTTATTCATCGCACTTTAAAATTAGAGTCTGCGAGATCCGTTTGCGTCCCTGCTCTGTCAGCGCGTTTGATAATGAGCTCGACTTTTCTTTTTTTACGTGGTCATCAAAAACATGTCAATCTTAATTATCGTTTACCCTCCGTTTCAAATCGGGTACGTATCTGTTTTGAGCAATCTTGTCTTGTACGTGTATGTATTTGCCGTACCACGTGCATGTTACTCATTTCTTTATGTAAGATTGCGTCCAGATTTCAGAACTTTCGAGAAGCTTCGTACCCAGAACGTATTTTGTCATCCTGCCTAGCCAATTTCCGCAAGGAAGAGGATTCATTCGATCTTAAGACCTCGAGGCAGTTAGATCTCCCTCCCTCTCTCTCGCTCTCTTCTCTCTCTCTCACTCGACATCGAGATTAAATTAACGTAACGTAAATTTGGTCACCTCATATTGTGAGAATTGTATATTTGATATTTCTTAGAATTTATTTAGTTTATTTAATTTCTTTTTGTGGAATCTGAACAAACATTTCGTAACGGCGCCTTGTTTTTTTGTGAAAGTGTAATTTACAGAGAAGAAAAGAAGTTGGTATACCAAAAAAGGTAAAGTGAGTTTATATTTTTTATTAGTTGCAACTAATAATTGTTAGGAACAGTGATAACTAATAATGGATAGGGAGTGTAATTAATAATTGATAGGAACTGTTGTCTGTTACGAAGGTTTGGTAAAAACTGTTGGTTAGTGTTTTTGAATGAAAAAGATTTACACTTTTACACATTACTGATATTTTTGTGTTTGTGTCTGTTCCATTGTTTTGTGCACTTATTCATTTTCTTATTAAAGTGTGTCTTTTTGGTTTTATATTTTCATTTACATTCACAATTTAATTGACTTAGTTATTTTCACTGCTTTATCATTGCACATTTAATTAATTAACACTTGTGAATTGATTTGCATTTACTTAGAATTCTTTTCAAGTTATTGTTTAGCACTTGTGAATTAATTTCAAATTTCAGTATTGCCTAACACTTTTGAATTTTGATTGAATTAATTTTCTGAATTTTATGATAAATTAATTTTGATTTAATTTTACATAATTTGATTCAAGAATTGATTAAACTTTACTTTGTTTTCAAGTAACAGTAATTTTCCCTGATTTGTGAATTTCACTTATAAATTTTTGAATTTAATAATAAATTTTTTGTGATTTAAAATTTTTTATAAGTGTTTTCTTTATCTTACACCCATTAAAATATATATATGATGATATTCATGTTAGGGTAGAAACATAGAGTGGTAATTGATTTGCTTTCCTTCAATTTTCTGAAGTGACTTAGAACCAGGGAAGTACTTAGACTTCTGAAATCAGGGAAATACTTAGAGTTTTGAAAGTGGTTGGAGTGATGCCCTTTGATTAATTTAATTACTTACAAGATTACCTCACACCTGTTTTGATGAACTTAGTCTGATTTTCTGCAATACTGGTAAGTGTTAAGGATCACTGTTGCCTTTAGTGTATTCAGTCGTTTAAACGTGTTATGAGGGTTCAGGTGTTTGGCTGTTGGTGAGGTAATAATTGATGCAAGGTAACCAGATACTGGCACTTCGTAACAATATATATATATATATATATGTGTGTGTGTGTGTGTGTGTGTGTGTGTAAAAATATTGATATTTTACTAAAGAACAAAATCTTCATGCTATGTATATAGTATGTGCTCACTTCTGGAAACTCCCTGCTATGACTTAAGGGCAAAAGATAAAAAGAAAAATAGATTTTAGGACCATTTACGCCAAGCGGGAAATATTTTTGAAACTGTATGCTGAAAATTTTACACCCAGTTATACGAAGGAGGGGAGAATCTCTCTCTCTCTCTCTCTCTCTCTCTCTCTCTCTCTCTCTCCTCTCTCTCTCATATTTATTGGGCTGTTGCCATATGCCTTGATCTCACAGGTGTGGGCGATGAGTTTTGGTAAAGCCAGAATCTCCATAAAAAAATGAGTATAAAAAACTTTGTTTTTTCTTAAAGTATATAAATTACGAAGACGTCTGCTGTTTTTAAAGTCTTCACATGCTACTCTTTCAAGAGTGATGACATTTAGTTGATTAATTTTTTTTATTTATGTATAAAGGATTGGAAGGAGAAAATCATTTAGAGAACGGCGTGAGATGAATAATTCTTACTTTTATCGAAGTGTTGTTCGATGTTCATCTTTCCCGTTAATCCCCTATTATATTGTATATATTCATTTCAATCTTGCGGTAAACGCTCTGAATTTCTTGCTGCTGATGTCAGCATTTCAGGAAAGTTCTCATCAGTTCCAATTAATGTTAATTTCACTGTATCCAGGAGATATAATTAGTTTTGTATATTATCTATAGTTAATTTCGGATATTCCTTTTATTTAAATAATTATTTATTTATTTATGTTTTGTTATTGTCGTAAGTAAGGCAAAAGTTGGAGTGATTCTGGAAGGGTAGCTTCCAAAAGACATAATTATTTAGGAAGTGAATTTTGCACATGACATTGTTATTATTATTTTTTTTATCACGAGCAAAGCAAATGTTGTAGTGGTTCAGAAAGGGCAGTATCCAAAATATATGATGAGTTATTCATATTATTTGAATATTAGTTAATTTTGTACTTTACCATTTTATATTTGAATGTTTCGTTCTCACGAGGAAGGCAAAAGATGTGGCGCTTC
>NC_087204.1:76471203-76496203 GCF_015104395.2 Macrobrachium nipponense
AGAGGATCTTTGCCTGATCGTTTTCTATCACTCCTTCAGGTTGGTGTTTTCGTACCACTTATTACTGCTAGGTAGCTGGTTTTGTTTCTTGCAACAGGCTTCAGTGGAGGGCTTTTGCCACTGAATCATGCCTCTTTTTGTGCTGGTTCTGTGCAAGTGCCAGACATTTCGCTTGCTATGTGGTTTATGGTTTCATTTTTCGTATTGCACTTCCTACATATGGGAGAGATGTTATTTCCGTCTATCGTTCTTTGAACATATCTGGCTAGTTCTTTAGTCTGTCTCATGTATTGTCCGTGCATTGGTTTGTTGTGCCCGTCCTCTGTTCTGTTTGTCATTCTCCTGTCTCTGTATATTTCTGGGTCTTCGTCTACTTTTATTAGTCCTTCTTCCCATGCACTCTTTAGCCACTCGTCTTCACTGGTTTTCAGATATTGCCCCAGTGCTCTGTTCTCGATGTTGACGCAGTCCTCTATACTTATTAATCCTTACTCCCTCCTTCCTTTCGTGTTATGTATAGTCTGTCCGTATTTGCTCTTGGGTGTAGTGCTTTGTGTATTGTCATATGTTTCGTGGTTTTCTGATCTATGCTGCGGAGTTCTGCCTTCGTCCATTCCACTATTCCTGCGGTGTATCTGATTACTGGCACTGCCCATGTGTTTATGGCTTTTATCATATTTCCGGCGTTGAGTTTTGACTTGAGTATCGCCTTGAGTCTCTGCATATATTCTTTCCTGATCGTGTCCTTCATCTCTTGGTGTTTTATATCCCCTCCTTCCATTATTCCCAGGTATTTGTATCCAGTCTCATCTATATGTTTGATGTTGCTCCCATCTGGTAGCTTTATCCCTTCAGTTCTTGTTACTTTGCCCTTTTGTATGTTGACTAAGGCGCATTTTTCTATTCCAAACTCCAGATACAATCCTTACAGTCTGGATTAGGGTATCTATTTCCTTGATGCTCTTACCATACAGCTTGATGTCGTCCATGAACATCAGATGGTTAATTCTGTTGCCTCTTTTCTTGAGTTGGTACCCGGCATCCATCTTCTGTAGTACTTTTGTCATGGGAATCATGGCTACTACGAAGAGTAGTGGGGACAGTGAGTCTCCCTGGAAGATCCCTCTCCTGATATTAACTTCTGCTAGTCTTATTCCAGAGCTTGTAAGTATTGTATTCCAGTTGCGCATTGTATTTTTGAGGAAGCTGATGGTGTTTTCCTGTGCCCCATATATTTTCAGGCATTCTATTAGCCATGTGTGTGGTATCATGTCGAAGGCTTTCTTATAGTCTATCCACGCCATGCTTAGGTTGGTTTTCCTTCTCCTACTGTTCTTCATTACCATTTTGTCTATCAGGAGCTGGTCTTTTGTGCCCCTACACTTCCTTCTGCAGCCTTTCTGTTGGTGGGGGATGGTGTTTGTCTCATTTAGGTAGTTGTATAGCCTTTCACTGATGATACCTGTTAGTAACTTCCACATTATTGGTAGGCAGGTGATAGGCCTGTAGTTACTGGCTATATTTCCCTTACTCTTGTCTTTTTGTACTAAGGATGTCCCTCCTATGGTCATCCATTTGGGTGCATGGTGATTTGAGATACAATGCTGGAGTTGTTCTGCTATTCGTGGGTGCAGGGCCTTGAAGTTTTTGAGCCAGTATCCATGGACTTCATCGGGACCTGGGGCTTTCCAGTTTGGCATTTTCTTTAGTTGGTGTCTGTGTCTGTCGTGATCTCTGTGAATCTTGGTTTTATTCTCCCTGTTTCTTCTTCCTTGACTTCCTGGAGCCATGTTGCATGTTTGTTGTGTGATACCGGATTGCTCCATATGTTTTCCCAGAGTCTCTTACTTGGTTCGGCTTCAGGAATTTCTTGGTGGTTTGTCTTCCCCTCTTAGTTGGCTGTATAGTCTTTTCTGTTAGTTCCGAATAGTTTGTTCTGTTGGTATCCCTTATTCCTGTTCATGTACCGTTGGATCTTATGTGCTTTGGCCTTAAGCCTCTGTTTTACTTTTAATCGGTCTGTTGTGTTGTTTAGTCCTCTCTTGTACTTTGCTGTTTATTATTATTATTTTTATTATATTATTATTATTATTATTATATTATTATTGATCATTATTATTATTATTATTAGTATTATTATTATTATTATTGTTATAATTATTATTATTATTATCATTATTATCATTATTATTATTATTAATAAAACTCGTTATATTAACAACCAAATGCAGATTGTTAAAATAATGATAATACACTTTGCATATACAAGGGAACCTTGGTTAAACCCAGTTAGTTTTCTTCAGGTGACCTCCCTGGTAGATATACCTCCAGTGAATGAAAAACTGACAAACTATTACTAAACATTTTGACAAGAAGGTACAATTAAATTGTATTTTCTTTTATATGAATGTATTGAACTCATTATCTGCTCTCTCTCTCTCTCTCTCTCTCTCTCTCTCTCTCTCTCTCTCTCTCTCTCTCTATATATATATATATATATATATATATATATATATATATATATATATATATAATATATATGTTCTCTTAACTCTTCCTCCTGTTACACATTATTCATTTATTAGAAAGTGAACAAAAATTCTGCTACAACAAAAAAATGTGTAACCCAACAAAAAGTGCTTACAAACATTTTCTCTGATAAATTCTCGGGTTCTCTTTCTAAGCACGACTTTCTCCAATGACTCTTTGAATAAAGCAGCGTCCGAACTACTTTTTGCCAAACAGAAACGTATTAGGGAAGGCTCCACACTCAAACTGTATGACACCATAAATTATTGGTCAACATAAATCACCTATTTTCCTGCATATCTACAGAGTGTAACACGAGTTTAGGCAAATATTTTGAGCAGAAAATGTTATATGAACATATGCATTTTAAAGCTTCTGTTGTTGGTATTATTATTATTTTTATTATTATTATTATTATTATTATTGTTATTATTATTATTATCTCAATAATAATAATATTAATAATAATAATAATAATACCAACAGATTCTGCAGATAACGCTTTAATAAATTTAGGGAAGATAGCACCAGTTATGTAACAGACGCCTTAATATCCCTACTTTCCCGCATTTTAGATCTTCTTGACTCCACTGCTTAGGATGCAAAGGATGTAATTCCTTTGTAAAATGAAGGAATCATGGGGCAACAGTTAGTGTCTAAAACAATGCCAGGTCAACTCTGGATCCTGGGTCAACCCACCAGCGACCCCAAACGTGGCCTTAGGTCGGATTATGACGTCACAGAGCCTCCCTCTATTCCCCCCCCCCTCCCCCAACTGTTTACGGAAAGATCTACTGCTTACTCATAAACAAGGGGTGTTCAGTGCAGGGGCTCTTCCGTGTTCCCTGTTATCTAGTGCAAATTGTCGTTAGCAAAGTATTCAGTTTTAATGACATTTTATATTCCATGTATTTTTATTGATATATGTTTGTATGTGTGTGTGTGTGTGTTTCAGAGTAGGATATATTCTATTTCTTATCTCTCATGCTTAGAATTCATCATACACCGAAAATGATTCATGTATCCTGAAAAGTATCTTTCAGTCACTGGATTAAACCTCGGTTGTGTAACCGAATTTCTATTCAAGGTGAGAAGTCTATGAAAAAAAAATCTGTATTTCTCCTGGGTACGTGATTTCTCGCTAAGCGTAATGGTTAATTTTAACCCTTTTTTCACGATTTTACGGACGTTTTAATGCAATGTGCTTTAAGTTTTTACATCCTGAACCTTTCCACAATCTCAGTGGTTTATGACTCATAAGGTAGCCTCACGAAATGGCTTGCTGTTAGCATCTCACCAACCTAATGTTTGTATTATACCTTCATGAGTAAAAGTGTGAAATTAGTGTTAATAGAGGGAAAGAAAGAGAGACGGTTTACTGATAGAAAATAGCGGGGTAGACTCACCTGATGTTATATAAGGTTGTAAAATTTTTATTTTGGTAAAAAAAAAATCTCTTTCGAAGAAACGCAGTCTTTTAAACTGAAAATAAAATACATAAAACTTTTCTCTATTTTCAAGTATATTCGCTTAATTTTATGTTGTTGGGCTGCGATTTTGTAAAAATATATGTAAATCTGTTAATATTTTTTGTTTTGTTTATGCACGTAATACTCACTAACCATTGCTATAACACCAGTCCATCTCACGGGTCTACCAAAAAAAATTATTTCGAACACATCATATGAATGCACTGCTATCATGGATTTTTCGGCGTTTTTGAAGAACGAAGCGATTTCCTTCCAAGAATATATTTTGTGGCTTTCGATTTGCCATATTCAGCTTGTGATACTTGTTGAGTAAAGCTATCTTACCGCTGCTAACCGATATATTTTTTTTTATTGCAGTAGACGCTTATTACTAAAGCGATATTCTGGCTTAAGCAGTCTGCTCGAAGATACACCAAAGCTACTTAGGTTTAACTGATTTTCTGAACAGTTTTCTAACCACGATCAATGATTAATTTATAATCTTGTCATTTCTTGAAAGCCAAGCCACAGCTGATGAGTCATAGTCACAGTTATGTCTAATGAGTCAGCGTTATTATGATGGCTGTGTATTTGAAGCCATGTCACTAGAGATGAATAGGTAATTAACCCAGAATGCTATTTTAGGCCATTAAAACTAATTAGGATAAATAGTCAACGTAGCCTACTACTTTCAACTATCACCACCGGTACATCCTGGTGACCTAATTCCGAGTCTATCTTAATCTATCAGAATCTCTAAGTCACCATTTTGACTAATCTTAAAAAAAAGAAAAAAAGATCGATATAAAAAACTGGCAAGTTTTATTGCGAGATCTTGAGGCCATGGACCTGTCAAAAGGTAACTATGTTAATTTTGAGAACATCATTCGTTTTAATAAGTCGCATTTTAAGTGACTTATATCCTCTATTCAAGCCCTTTTTAAACTTTATATGTTGCGGCAGGTTGCTCGGGAAAGATTTTCATCCCGAGACACACACCCCTCCCCCCCCCCTCCCCCTTAAACGGCCCTTGATATTAATGTTAAATGCGTTTGCAGTCATTCGTGTTAGCTCATGGTTCTAATTTTGAATGCAGTAGGCCCATCTTTGACCCTTTCAGCCCCAATTCCCAAAGAAGATTGCTGAGCCCCCCCCTTGCTATCAAGGTCGGGGTAGTTAGGCTGCGACCTCCTTCTCCCTTGGTCCCCCCCCGGTAAGTCGAGAGGACGTAGGCCTCTTGCCCCTTATATTGTGGGAAAAACCCTCGTGCCCCCATTCCAAATGGGGGTTCCCCCCCCACCCCACCCCGTTACTACTGATGGTGCCTTATGGCCCCCATATTGTGAGGAGCCTGCTTGTATCTATTGAAACAATTCTACATAGATGTCAGCTCAGAAAGTTGTAAAAAATGACGGGGTATGAGAAAGCGGGGTTATGACCCCTTAGAAACGGCCTTCGGATTTGGGATTTTGACTATAACCTTCCTGATGGTAGGGAGGGGGGGGGGGAGTTTATGGAAAAAAATTTGGTATCCCTACCTTTTATAGTCTAGCGGAAATAGCGAGCAAACAAACAGACAAACAGACAGAAATGACCTTATATTGTATTATATATATATATATATATATATATATATATATTATATATATATATATATATATATATATATATATTAAACAATAAATTTGAGAAAAGAAAATCTTCTTGCATTAAAAGAAAATAAAGTTATTAACGATGAAACGAAGGTTTTGCTGATATACCTTGCAACAAAGAGCTGCCTTCTAATGATTAAGGTTTTTCTTTTATGATGTCACTGGAACACATTCAACCCAAATTTGCACGAATAAAGGAAGATATCGTCCACTTTGGTGCATTGTTTGCATAACTTTACTATTTGTATAAAAGATTAAGTTCCGGGCAACTCCATGCTGTTTTTCACTGAAAACTGTGAATTTCTTTAAAAGAACTCCGCTGGTATGTAGAGTGAAGTATCGTCAATGGAAGTGGTTGGATTGTTTACTGTCAGCTAAGTGATACATACATATGTACGTTTTTGCCGTATTATACTGGTATTCCATCCTTATTTTATGATACTTCCTTAGAAATATTCGCCATGAATTCCTTACTCATTAATCAGAGTTTCAGCTGTATTTATACCAGTGCTTCTGTCATAGCAGAGGTTTGAGAGGTGCTCCGGTCACGCGAGGAGAATGGAAGTTTAGTGATTCAGAAGTCAAGCTGGAGGACGGATGGAGGAGGTTAATAAGGTGTTTCACTTGTGTATATTTATAGTCACGTTTATTCCAAATGGTTGTCTTTTCGTATGACACTCGAGTGCTGTTCACCGACATAAAGGTTGTATTAGGAGGAGAATGAATTTATGTTTCCCATCCTTGTTCCCTTTTCTTAGTTTTTCTTCCTTTATTATAAACGTATATTGTGTAGGATGCCACCATCTTTCACAAAAGTCTTACCGACATAATTGATTAATGCAGTTGCTTCCAAACTTACCCTCTATTCAGTGGTTCTCCTTCAAAATTAAATGAAAATGGAGATTTTTTCGGGAATGGTACATTTGCCCTGCAGTTTCGTACATTCAAATTCCGTTATCCAAATACGTTGCATCAGGGAAACTCATGATTTTTGTAAGTGCAAACACAGTTCGAAATTCTAAAACTGGTTATTTATTCAGGTTCTGCTGCAATATCAACTTTGGGAACTGAACATATTGTGAATTTTTCAGACTCGGCTGGTTCGTCCGTTTAAGAATTGTTTTGCCTGGTTTTGTTGCTTGAAAGTGGAAAGGATACCTCGAAAATTCTCTCTCTCTCTCTCTCTCTCTCTCTCTCTCTCTCTCTCTCTCTCTCTCTCTCTCTCTCTCTCTCTCTCTCTCTCTCTCTCAAACGCATGCATATATATATTCTTTATGATTACACAAGACGGACTTGATAGACCTGCCTTATAGGGAATGAAAAGCTAAAAAAAATCAGGAAAACCACTAAGGGAATTGCAAAGTGATGAACGTCCCCGAAGAGTTCAGTTCGATGATTACCGATTTCTTGAGATTAAATGTGGCAGGATAGAAGATATATTCTGGCGTGTCAGCTTGCACTTTGAGGTGTATATATATATATACACATACATATATATATATATATATATATATATATATATATATATTATATATATATATATATATATGTATATGTGTGTGTGTGTGTGTGTTTGTTTACAGACATGTAGTATGTATGCAGTACTATGGTTCCTCGAAAGGGTAAAAGCTACGCCTGTACCAGAGTGTAAGAAACTCAAATGACTGGATTTCAAATGAAAGACAGAATGTATTATGTTAATTGAAGATGCTGAGGATCACATTGATAAAAGTTGTAGAAGAACTTGATGAAATGATAAAAATTAACAGATGAATTAAGAAACTGAGTCTCAATCGTAAAGGAATGAATGATATATGAGTGGATATGACAATTGACATTAAATAATAGGATAAATTAACACAAGCGAAACTCGAACATTTACAACATACGTTTAGGAAGGTTGCGGTGTTAAGGGATTGGTTCGCGTTTAGCTGTTTATTTTCTTTGCTGTAAAACAAAGCAAAGGTACTGGGAGACTTATGAAGTTCTTCCCATTTTGATGAGGAAAATAACCATCGGAAGATATAATACAGAAATATAAATACCAACGAAATATGCCGCTAAAACCAGAATATAAGTCCGGAACAAAATGGACTTACAGGATTTAAAGAGACTGATTCCTGCGGAAGTTCTGGGGGTTGGAGGTGTTGTGGTGGGAGGGGGGGAGGTTAGACTGGTGAATTAGTAGATTGAGTCACTTTTTAAAGAGGATACGAACTCGATTGTTGGAATGCGTCTCAGTACGTTAGGCGGAATCCCTTCTTTGTTGAGGTTCCAGTAAAAAAAAAAAAAACACGTACCCTCTTTTCTGGTGATGAGGCAGTTTTAGTACTCTTTTAGTCCTTTTCGGTGGAAAGGATTCCAGGAGTGAAAAGGAAACGACAATCCTTATCATTCTCATGAACTCCTGCGAGAACGTTGGCAAGCATTTTTTTTTTTTTATTGGTGGTAACGGAATATTTCACTTTTAATTAAATGTTATGATCCTTGTAGGAATGTAAACGGTCTGTCCTTTTGCGATGATGGGATTTCTGTGGGACTGACGGGACGTCGCTGGGAAAGGTGACAGATCGTCCAGTTGGACAGTGAGTTAGTTTCCTGTGGGGATGTTAAGGATCGTCTTTTTCCAGCGATGAGGTTCCAGTGGGAGTGATCGCTCTTTTTGGTGACTGGGTTTCTGTAGGAATGATGATAGATTGTCCATGTATGGTATGAGAATCCTTTGAAAGCGTTAACGGATTGCGATTTTTGGTGATGAGTATCCTTTAGGAATGATGATGTTAGTGCACACACACACACACACACCTGGTCACGTGACAGTTCAAACTCCATGTTATTAAAAAAAATTTTCTTTGACGTTACAAGTAGTGTGTTCACTTAATTAAATGGCAGACGAAAAATGAATCGCTCAATTTCAGGTTTGTTTAAATAACAGACAAAAAATTATTCTCCTAATTTCAGATTTGTTTAAATGGCAGACGAAAAATGAATCACTTAATTTCAGATTTGTTTAAATGGCAGACGAAAAATGAACCACTTAATTTACAGATTTGTTTAAATGGCAGACGAAAAATGAATCGCTTATTTCCGATTTGTTTAAATGGCAGACGAAAAATGAATCACCTAATTTCAGATTTGTTTAAATGGCAGACGAAAAATGAATCACCTAATTTCAGATTTGTTTAAATGGCAGACGAAAAATGAGTCACCTAATTTTAGATTTGTTTAAATGGCAGGCGAAAAATGAATCACCTAATTTCAGATTTGTTTAAATGGCAGACGAAAAATGAATCACCTAATTTCAGATTTGTTTAAATGGCAGACGAAAAATGAATCACCTAATTTCAGATTTGTTTAAATGGCAGACGAAAAAAATGAGTCAACCTAATTTTAGATTTGTTTAAATGGCAGGCGAAAAAACAAAAAAATGAATCACCTAATTTCAGATTTGTTTAAATGGCAGACGAAAAATGAATCACCTAATTTCAGATTTGTTTAAATGGCAGACGAAAAATGAGTCACCTAATTTCAGATTTGTTTAAATGGCAGGTGGAAAATTAGTTACCTAATTTCAGATTTGTTTTAATGGCAGACGAAAAATGAATCACCTAATTTCAGATTTGTTTTAATGGCAGGCGAAAAATGAGTCAATCTCAGATTTGTTAAAATGGCAGACGAAAAATATTCATTATTGCATTATTTATCGGTATGAGAAGTATTGCAACCCAGTGACCTTACCGGTTTTTTCATAAAATTTTCGGTGGTAGTGTAACCACATTTATTTGTTCTAAATCCTCTGTACTTTCCTTGTTCATTTCTTATTAATTCATTGATCGATGCATATTATGTTGTATCAATTGTATCATACTACTTTGACAAGCCAAGTTTGGTTTTCCTATGATAGGTTTGGATCTGGCTCTCATATGTTAGTTTAACATCTTTCCCCCAATAGCTTTATATATATATATATTATATATATATATATATATATATATATATATAATATATATATATATATATATATATATATATATATATATATATATATATATATATATTACCAACATTTTTATTTATTTATTTATTTATTTTTTGGCAACAGCTGCCAGCGGTGATTTTAGTAACCAAAGATCCATTATCCAGAGGCAGTCGATACCGGAAGGCCAACTAGAAAATCCAACTTGGAGGGATTACTTTCGGTTAGGAACTGATCCAAACAGATGACCCTCTGCCTGACCATTGTGTACGTCGAGAGTAGAGGGGAAAGGATGAGGGCTTGGGAGAACTTTGGGAAAAGGGGAAAAATTGATGAGGAAAACTAGAAAAAATAATATGAGGAAAATGGGAAATATTAATATGAGGAAAAGGGGAAAGATTAATTTGGTATAAGGGGAAAATTAATTTGAGGAAAAGGGGAAAAGTTAATTTGAGGAAAAGGGGAAAAATTAATTTGAGATTAAGGGGAAAAATTAACTTGGCGACAAGGGGAAAATGAATCTGAGGGAACGGGGAAAATTAATTTGAGGTTAAGGGGAAAATTTGATTTGACGATAAGGGGAAAAGTGAATTTGAGGTACCGGGGAAAAATTAGATTAAGGGGAAAAATTAATTTGACGACAAGGGGAAAAATGAATTTGAGGTAACGGGGAAAAATTAATTTGAGATTAAGGGGGAAAATTAATTTGACGAGAAGGGGAAAAATGAATTTGAGGGAACGGGGAAAAATTAATTGGGAGAGGGAAGCATTAATTTGGCAAAATAGAAAAAAAAATCAACTACAAAAGGGGACAATAATAAATTGAGAAAAGGAGGGAAAATTAATTTGAAGAAATACTTTGGAACTGGGAAGTGCGGGAGAAAATAAAATGAGAAAATGGACTGAAATGACAGAATTTATAACTGGGAAAAAATGATTACATAGAAGGGAAAATTAATGCTAAGGGAAGATGAGAAGTGAAATGGAAAAGAAAAATTATGAACAGACTCCGGCAAAACTATAAATAATTGGAGAAGGTTAAATTTAGATAGAAAATGGAAAGAAAATATTAAAACTGTCGCTCGTTTGGAAAATGCTGGAGGCAGAGAGATGGAAATCTAACAGATATTTCCCCTTTTCTTTTCATTTTGTTTATCTGTATATAGAATCTGTATCTATGTATCTATCTATCTGAATGAGTATATGTAATACATGTAAATGCATACATATTGTAATAACCACAGTGCCCTCTTATCTCGGCGTATGTGGTAAAAAGTGCCTAGTAGGTTGTATACATAAATTCATACATATGTACATATATGTATGTATGTATACACACACACACACACACATATATATATATATATATATATATATTATGCATGTATGTGTGTGTGTATGTATATATATGTATATATATATGTGTGTGTGTGTGTTTGTGTGTGTGTGTGAGTGATGCAGTGTGGATTCGAGAGAGTAATCTTTTCTTGTGCGGTGGAAATGTGTCAAAAAGAGAATGTTTTAAAAGGAGACCCAAAATACACTTGTTTTTTCCCCTTTTCCTTGGGATGCATCACAGGATTGCCTTGTTTCCTCCCCTCACTCTGGGGACACCAAGGATCTCATCCGCGTGGCGATGGGCAAGATTAGCCCGGCTGGAAACATTTGGAGGGGCTCTTGGTTCACGGGGCTCACTTCCTTTTACTTCTTTTCAGTGCACTTTATAAATAATCCATTTGTTAGTTTTCTCTACTGGCTATCTTCCGGAGGAAAGCTCTTCTTTCCTGTGCAAAAACAAGTGTTCCGAACTGGAGAGAGAGAGAGAGAGAGAGAGAGAGAGAGAGAGAGAGAGAGAGAGAGAGAGAGAGAGAGAGAGGCGCCTCATTGTTAAGTATTATACATGGTAAATGAAGACAGCTTTAGTGAAGTTTGATGGACCATCTCTCTCGGCCTAATGATTTCATAAAAATTAAAAGCTTTTGTTACAGCCCTTCAAGACAGCTGTTTGTCTACGTAGTGTACAGTGTATATATATATATATATATATATATATATATATATATATATATATATATATATATATATATATATATATGTGTGTGTGTGTGTGTGTGTGTGTGTGTGTGTGTGTGTGTGTGTGTGTGGTGAAGCCGTACTCCGTACTCAGTTCCACGCATAAATACGCATTTGAAATTGCACCGCTATTCCATACGCAGTGATGATAGGATGAATAGTTTAAGTCTTTAGCAGACATGGTTGTCGTATCATATTATTTTCCCAACAGGTCAGTGAATGGGGACATCAAGGCATTTTATTTACAATTTCGGAAGCAGCTTTTATCGCGTGGAATATCTTAGGTCTTTGAACAATAATGGAAATACCTTGTGAATCTTTGTTGGGGTGGTCTTTTGTTACGGACTGCCCTGTGAGGAAGACCTCGTGCTGGCATAAAGCCAACTTAGTCAGCATCAGTAACAAACGGGGTGGGCGTGTGATTTTTTGGTACGGTTAGGATGGGTATGCACTGCGGCTGTGTTGAATTTTCTGTGCAAATTATTTTTGTTGTGATTCTTGCCATTTATATATATATATATATAGTATATATATATATATATATATATATATATATATATATATATATATATATATATATATATATATATCTATATCACATATATCTGTGTCTGAAGTTTTTGAAAATCATTAACCGGTCGCAAGTTCTTCCAATAATAGTATTCTGTTCGCGGCGGGAGAGCATTTAGAGCTCTCCCGCGACCTACATCTTTTTTCGAATACAGCCCAGGTAAAATGCAGCGGCTTCAATTGGGGACGGTAAAGTTGTGTAATTACCATTGCCCCACATTTATCGAAGGTCAAATGGTAGGGGGACGAGAACGATTCTCAAGGTTAGGGTATATTAGCGTGTAGCCTTTTGATTAACATTTCCCCCATTTTTTTTTTTCATCCTGTTATTTTTTCTTCCATAGTTTTTTTTTTAAATTTTTTTTTTTCTTTTTTTGGGGTTGGAGTGGTGGACAGTAAACGAACAGGAACAACGCACACAGATACTACCATATATATATATATATATAATATATATATATATATATGTGTGTGTGTGTGTGTGTGTGTGTGTGTGTGTGTGGTGTGTGTGTGTATGTATGTATGTATGTATGTATGTATATATATATATATATATATATATATATTATATATAATATATATATAAACACACACACATATATACGTGTATATATATAGTATATATATATATACATATATATATATATATATATATATATATATATATATATATATATATATATATGTACATAGTGTGTATGTGTGTTTGCTTGTTGTATGTATGTGTATATGCGGATTGGTATAAATAAATTACAATACTTACCTTCCCAACTTCTTCAAACTTTGTCTCTTGGAAACTGAACGTTAGTTGCATTTATGAAACTGTGTTTGGATATAATAATACTGGAAAAATTGAAAGTTTAGTTAGTTGTTTGTGAGTTTGTTGTAATCTCATTTCCTGAGCAGCAAGAATATTATACGTTTATTTTAAGCCCGTTTTTATTTTTAATATTTATTTATTTATTCGTTTAATTAGCAGAATATTTTGCGTCACTGACATTTTTTAGATGAAGCTTTTTTTTAATATAAGAAATGCAAAGTCATGTATGTACACGAAGTATTACTTTTAAACAGAAACAATATCACTTATTTGCATTGAACAAGTTTGTTTTCTGTCTTCAGTTCGCTATTCATCAATTGATTGTAAAATCGAGAAGTTTCCGGGCCACTGGGTAAAACGACTGCAGTGCAGTGGCGAAATTAGCCTATAATTAGAGCTGAACCAATTAGGATTGATTCTCCATAATCTCATTTAGCACAAGCAGCAGAAAGAAAAAATTTGTTTTGCCTTTTTTTGCTAAAGAAATAAATTTGCACGCTTCCGGCGGACAAACACAAAATATTCTTTTGGAATTGCGAAAAGGTAAAAACGTTCCTTATTTACTGAATATCTTGAGGCTGGGAAATATAGTCGATCTCTCTTGAGAATCGAATTGACAAGTGATCCAGTGAAATGAATTTCTATTTAGGCATTTGCTGATAATGAGACCTCCAGGGCTGTGTATGATGTTACCTTATTTGAGAGTGAATAAGAAAGGAAAAAGTTATGAACAAGTAGATTAACACAATAAAATGTAGACCAGAAGGAAGAAAATTTTTTTAAAAGACAAAAAAGCAAAATGGCAGAGTTTTCAGAGAACGGAATTCTGATTTTCCTTTGAGTATTTACCAGAGGAAATAATCACAGAATAAACAAACCGGAAGCGGAACTGTAATGATATTTACTGTTTATTGCGATTATCATTACATCTTTGTCATGGCTTCACGTGTTTGATGCTGGATTACGCACGCATCTTCTAAAAAGAAAGTTGATTAACGATAAAGCGTTTTTTCCCTTTATGTGGTTTCTAAATTTATGTTATTTGTAATATTCTTTTATATGTATATATATATATATATGTATATATATGTATATATATATTTATATATATATGTATATATATATATATATATATATATATATATATATATATATATATATATACACATACACACATAATACACGTATGTGTGTGTCCTTGTGTGTTTATCGCGTATTTCCTAAAATATTTTAATTTTAGGCATACATTTTCCAAGTTTTTCATTTAATGTTAAGTTTAGGATTTCCAGATGCGATTATTATTATTATTATTATTATATGAAGTTCATCATTCTTATATTTAATATAACACCAAGAAATTCTTGGAAAGCTTCATCAAGGCAGAAGTCTCGTTTGCGAAAACATGGACTAAAGACATATGGCGAAGGAGGAAATGAAACAGGAATATAGTTAAATGCAATCATTTATTAACAACTGAAAAATGAACGGTGTCGTGTGTCATGAAGAAAGTCCTTACCTCTCGTGATAGAAATTTGCCTTACACTGATGCTTTTGACCGAAAATCGTCGATCATTAGAGAAAATCGGTGAACATGTCCGAACGATGGTCAAGAGTGACTTATTTATAATGCCGAGGGCAGTTTTGAAAAGGATCCTGCTATCTACTTTTCTAGTGTAAATAGTTTCTAAATATACCAGAGAAAAAAGCTAGCATTGGTATGCTGAGGTTACTTACCCTCGCGCGAGCACCCAAAGGGCGTCGGGTATAAAGTTCGGGGCGTGTGAAAGCCACTATTCACAGTTCTCCTGCCGTTTAAGAGTCTTCCCCTCTCAAAAACCTCCATATGGGGTGAGCCGAATCAACGGTCATACCTACACCGCCCTCGTACTAGTTGGACAATAACTCAAAGTCCATATCTAGTATACAATCGGGGGAACTGTTGTCAAGAAGATTCGCTGAGCAGCAGCACCAGTATGCAGTCAGTGTACCTCGTTGTCGAATTTCTCAGTTCCAGAGGTCCTTTATTCCTCACACCGTTAGACTGTGGAACTCCCTCCTTGAAGATGTCGTGCAACTTGAATCTCGAAGTGCAAGCGAAGGTGCAATGCATTACGACCCTAATACAATTCACTTACCGTTTTATCAATTTCGGTTTATTGATTTGTTTTTCCTTTCATTTTTATAAGTGGGATCTTCTTTGCCTATTCTTGCATCTTCCTGAAGAACGTTATATTGTTTGGAAGATTGAATTTCAAGTCAGTGGCCCCTGTGGGTTTGTTTCATATGAATAGGTTTTATTTACTGAGTAGTGATAATAGAGGAAGGCGAATGGAGGTTAGTCCTGAATGGTACCCATTAAGTGCGTCGTCTTGTAGGTAGGTGAGTTTCAAGAGTCGAAGTTAATGGATACAGAACGACTTAACAAAAGTTTGGTAGTAAACACTTGGTATTTACTTCTGTGTTCTTGAATACTTGACAGGAGTTCAGATTTTCTTAGTATGTCTGTAGCGCTAAAAAAGGCGGGGGCCGGTCCCGGTTATAGAGACAGTATTTGTCATGGGTAATTCAAAAAACTAAAACGAAAGATGTGCCGTTGAAAAGGTTATTTCTGCAATTTCTGCTGTCCGCACGTCGACCCAAATAGTAACTGAAGATGCCAGCATAGAACAATTGTAAGATCAAAAGTATTTTCTTGTGAATCTCGGCCTCGCAATTTGTCATGAAATAACAACATTCAAACATATTATTTAATATCATACATTATTTACAAGTATATATATGTTACTTTATATTGATAATCCACGTGATCTCTGGTGAAGCCTGCCTGACGTAAGGATGACATTGAGATTTCTCTCAGCTACTTTACCAGCTTTGGTCCTTGAGTTATGACCAGAGGGTTTTGCTGTACCCTTTCGCTATGCAAAACCACAGCGCAAGGTCTTCCAAGTTAAGCTGGAAAGTAAGAGTTTTTCAAAGCTCATTAATTTGCAGTCTCTCTCTCTCTCTCTCTCTCTCTCTCTCTCTCTCTCTCTCTCTCTCTCTCTCTCTCCCCTTCCATTTTCCCATGGAGGACGTTGCTCCAGTTACTACAATTTCGTTTTTGAACAAGAATATATGATATTAGGGACTACACACACATCTATATATATATATATATATATATATATATATATATATATATATATATATATATATATATATATATATTACTATATATATATATATATATATATATATATATATATGTATGTATGTATGTATAGGTGTGTTGTGTGTGTTTATGTGTGTGTGTATGTGAGAGAGAGGAGAGAGAGAGAGAGAGAGAGAGAGAGAGCGAGCAGGTCTTTGTTTATTTTGTGTACGTTCTCAGTTTTTTTTTTTTTTTCTGAGCAAGTGAGTCATTTAACGGAGGAATGAATAGACGAGGGCAATTGAGTGGAAGTGTCGGAGAGTCTCCGAAGGTCATTTAATTGTGAACTCGCATAACGCCGTGATTATGTAAATGATTATGAAAGAGGTGAAGTTTACGACGATGGCGGCAGGGCCTTTATTTATTAACGCTATGATGACCTGCCGTGTAATGAATCGTCATATCATTAACGATAATGACCCGTAATTTAAATGATAACTTATGGCCCATTTGCTCATCTCTTGCGTGTTTGTGTGACGAGAGAGAGAGAGAGAGAGAGAGAGAGAGAGAGAGAGAGAGAGAGAGAGAATAAAAATTGTAAGGAAATTATATTTATGTAGTAAACCTTAGTCTCTCTCCTGTAAAGAAAATAGCCATTACCTTGATTTCAACCGATCACTGATATAAAAGAAATGATTGTTATGCATGCGGTTATCAATTATATTTATCGTTTATATGGTTTAGTTATGAAAAGTATTTGACACAATGACGTCGTTATACTATTGCTGCCGTGATGGTGTCTGTTTTAAAGATGAGTTAATTCGTCAAATCAATAGCATTTGGTTAGGTAGTTCAGCAGAACTCTAAAAAGAAGGCTTTGAATGAGCAGTAATCACTTTTGGAAGCACCTCAGAAACTGGTGGAATTCATTGCTTTATTTATTCTTTGGTTCCTCAACGTTAAATAATTTCAGGAGTTGAATATTAATAAGTATAGTATTTCATTTGTCTCTGGTAATGCTACTTGCTCGGGTAGAAGAAGTATTAATGTGATATCTGTACCTGTATTTAATTTGTATTTTTTTCTGCGCTTTGCTTTTTTTTTATGATGCCAGTAGCTGAATTCCTGAATGCTAATTTTATGGATCAGTGGTTGTGTGGGAGACAAACTGTTGAATGGCAAACTCTGCATGAAGGAGCACTAAAAGAGGAAAGCTTAAGGTATGAATGACACCCCTTCCATGAACGAGAGAAGAAAATAAACTTGAAATTGAATTTTGAATTTATGCTCGAGGGAATAGTGAAGGAAGTAATACATCGTAAATACGACTCGAAATACAACTGTAGTAGTGAAGCATTACTTTCGTTTTTTCTTCTTCTTGTGAATAGTATAATGTTTCGACTATTTTGATAATTAAATGGATGTGATTTATTGTTATCTGCACGGTGTTAAATAGATGTGATTTATAGATATTTGTACGGTTGCAAATATAAATAGATGTGATTTATAGTTATCTGCACTGTTGCAAATGTAAGTAGATGTGATTTATAGTCATCTTCACGGTTAGGTATGTAAATGACTAGGAATTATAGTTATCTGCACGGTCGCAACCTTCATGAAAGCTGTTCCTGCTTCCGTGTTCCCTAACTCTTATCTATGTTCCATCCTCAAGAGGCGAATTTGTCGTTTTCTTCGGGTTGAAGCTGAATACGTTTTTCACTCTTTGTCACGTTTATTCGGGTCTGGGCAGGGATTGCCTGCCCAGTTTACCTCTGGAATGAAATGAGCACGGAAAGGGGGAAAGCAAAGCACGTAAATAAATGTCGGTCCTAAAAATAAATACTGTCCGTGCAAAAGTCCACCATAGTAATTCTCTCTCTCTCTCTCTCTCTCTCTCTCTCTCTCTCTCTCTCTCTCAAAAGGCAACTTTATAGATGCAAATACTCCGGTATAGAAAAGGCTGTTAATTTGCATATTCGCTGGTAATGGCCTTTTGCATAGTTGGGGCTCTTATTTTTTACATAACGCTGGTTTTCCCCCTTTGAATAGAGTTAGACTTTTGTGGCCTCTTTGTTTTCATAGATATCAAAAGGAGGGTCGTGTATTCAGGTTATCACCTCATTAAAATGGGTTAGGAAAGGTTATCCTTTTATGTAAATGGCTATTTGTGACCGCTTATAAATTCATATCTGGTTTTCCTCTTTCAGTCAGATGGGGGAGATTTTCGTCTGTGCGTGCTCTGGGCATCTCTGTGGCGTTAGACTATTAGCTACATTCCCTTATTGTGGCTTTACTCTCCTTTTTCTGTAAATTCGATTCAACTTTCCTATATATTATTAATTTCTTTTGACGTCAATATATTTGCCCGTTTCCTTATCTGTAAGTGATGCTCCTATGCCTTACGAACCTGTCCCCTTCCCCTCCCTTCTATATATGTCCAAAATCAGTGACCTTCCCATTCGATTGATATCATGTCCTACTCTTCACAAATAATTTTTTTATCGATTTTTTCACAAACTCTCCCCATTTTACATACTCACCCAACCTTGTATAACGCTGACTTATATAATCCCTGAAGTGTCCAGCAGACACCTTTTCGTGCAAGGGAATTCGAAGGATAAATTCCTTCCCATCCCAGTATGTAAACGGATTTGATTCACCCTCAGATTTATTTGTCATTTGGCTCCAGAAGTAACCATCTGCTTGTCTTGGGAGAGTTGCATCATGTCTCCAAAAGCTGGCTGAGCTATTTAGCTGCCAAGTGCACGTCTCTGATCAAGTTCTAAGATTCATGTCCACACACACACACACACACATATATATATATATATATATATATATATATATATATATATATATATATATATATATATATTACATGCTGGTTGGGTATATTTCCTCTCATTGTCATATTCTTTGAAGTCAGTGGCATTATTTGCAGACTGTCTTTTTATTTAGACTTTGAATCAATCTGTACTTTATTTTTCTTGAAGAACAGAAAAAAATCCACACTGAATCAAAGTCTTAAGTAAAAAGATATTATTATCTGCTAATAATGCCTTAAGTTAGGTAAGATGTGGTGTTTGGTCAGGACCTTGGGATTATAGGAAAGGGTTATATTTCTAGGCGACTGGCGCGAATCAGGCAGCTTAACTCAAGTTTTACCTATACACACAACCCACACACACGCACATATATATATATATATATATATATATATATATATATATATATATATATATATATATATATATATATATATATATACACACACACACACACATATATGCGCCCTGACTGACAATTAGAAGAATGAACTGCTCTTCTATCTATCATGCAAGGTTTGAACCTGTGTCATTCGTGTTGCAAGCACGAAGCTTTAGCCAAGCACACTTAATGAGGTCACTTATGGTTTTTCGTCAGTTTACTTCTATAGGCACCTCTCTCCCTGAAGTGCAATTGTTTCATTTAATTACCAGTTAATACACACACACACACATACCAGTCCCATTAATAAGTGTTGTTCTGAGACGTGGTATGTTTTAGCCTCATGCTCTTCTCTGCCATTGTTGCGTTCCACTATAGTCGACTAGCTACTAAGCTCAGCAGACGCATATGATTTGAGGGACTTGCCTGATTCGCGCGGTTCTCGATAGGGACTCGAACCTCGGCCTTCTCGCTCGATGACAAGAGAGAGAGAGAGAGAGAGAGAGAGACCTTACAGACCTTACATCTTGTTCGGGTTGCCCCAGGTCCCTCAGTGTGAGGCCACCTTGCTAATGGTTTCCTACCATAGATTGCTTAGTACTAGTACATCTTCCGGTATATTTTGCATCGTCCAATCTTGGATGGTCTGGGATGCAGTTTAGATATTTGTCGAGCTTATTCTTAAACACATCTACGCTCACTCCTGATATATTCCTCAGATGAGCTGGCAACGCATTGAATAGACGCTGCATTATCGATACTGGTGCGTGGTGGATTAAGGGGGGTTCGTGTGTGCTTTCCTTATTTTTTCCTGGTATAGTTTTGGGCACTATTAATCTACCTCTGCTTGCTCTTTCTGATATTTTTAGTTCCATGATATTTTCTGCTATTCCTTCTATCTGTTTCCATGCCTGAATTATCATGTAGCGTTCTCTTCTCCTTTCTAGACTATATAATTTTAAGGATTGTAGTCTTTCCCAGTAGTCAAGGTCTTTAACTTCTTCTATTCTAGCTGTAAAGGACCTTTGTACACTCTCTATTGTGCAATATCCTTTTGATAGTGTGGGTACCATATCATATAACGCAATATTCAAGTGGACTACGAACATATGTTTTCATGAAGCATAATCATGTGTTCAGCTTTTCTTGTTTTGAAGTGCCGTAACAACATTCCATTTTTGCTTTACATTTTGCCAACAGAATTGCTATTTTGGGATCATTGCATAACATGTTCCTATTCATCATCACACCAAGGTCTTAAACTGCTTCCTTATTTGTGATTTGTCTATTATTAGGTCCCCTATATGCATATAGCTTTCTTTCTCTGTCTCCATAATTTATTGATTCAAATTTATCAGAGTTAAATACCATCCTATTTACCTCTGCCCAATCATATACTTTGTTAAGGTCTTTGTAGAGCGTTCTATCTTCATCACAAGTAATTTCTCTACTTATTCTTGTGTCATCAGCGAAACTACTCACTACCGAATCCTTAACATTACTGTCTATGTCTTCAAATCATAATAACAAAACAGTATTGCAGCTAACACCGTACCTTGCGGCACACCGGATATTACCTTGGCTTCATCCGATTTCTCCTCGTTTGCAATAACTATCTGTTTTCTGTTGTGTAAAAATTCTTTTAACCATCTTCCTACTTTATCCACGATATTTTGTGTTTTCTAATTTTCTTCGCTAATATATTATGGTCTACTTTGTCAAAAGCTTTTGCAAAAGTCTAAATAAACCACATCTGTTTCATTTCCGCTTTTCATATTTTTGAATATGTTCTCACGGTGGACTAACAGTTGGGTTTGTGTACTTTTTTTCCGGGTACGAAACCATGTTGGCCCCTTTTTTATTAAACAAATTATTTTTTATTAAATGTTTCATAATATTTTTCTTCATTACTCTTTCATACACTTTCATAATATGTGATGTTAGACTCAGGCCTATAATTACTTGCCTCTAGTCTTGATCCACTTTTGAAAGTAGGGGTATTATAATAGCTAATTTGTGGCTCATCATAAATCTTGCCTGTATCTACACTTTGTCTTAATAATATTGCAAGTGGCTTTGCGATAGAATGAACTACTTTCTTTAACAAAATAGCAGGCATTCCATCAGCCCTGCAGCAGCTCCATTTTTAATTTCATTAATAGCCTGCACAATATCAGCTTCATTAATATCTATGTCAGCTAAATATTCACTATTTTCATCCCTTACTTCTATATCATTATCTTCATTATCTATTCTAGGGGTGAATTCTCTCTTATATCGTTCTGCCAATATGTTGCAAATTTCCTTTTTTTCATTCGTTAATCTCCCTTCAATTCTTGGAGGGCCTATTTCTATTCTTCTTTTATTCATCTTCTTCGCATATGAGTATAATAGTTTGGGATTTTGCTTGATATTTAATAGGGTTTTTTTTCTTCCAAGTCCCGTTTTTCATTTTCTTTTGATTGTATAATCTTTTGTTCTGCATTTTCTATCTTACTTTTTAGTTCTATAACTTTCCATGCATTTTTTTCTTTTGCAAGACCTTTTTTTCACTTTCTGATTTTCTGGAACAAGATCCTTCTGTCTCTTGGTATGCATGACTGATATTTACTTTTCTTCTTCGGTATATATTTATCCACTATTTTCTCTAATATTTTATATAATATCTCCGTATTTACCTTTAGGTCATCACTGACGAAAATGTTTATCCCAATCTTTGTTTAATTCTTCATTTATTTCTGACCATTTTATATTTTTACTGTAGAAGTTGTATTTTCCATATCCTTCCCACTTTTTCATTTCTTGCTTATCTCTGTTTTCACTTGCTTTGGAATGGACTGTTAATTCTATGCATTATGGTCTGAAATACTCGCATTATAAACTATTATTTCTTAACATAATTCATCTCGTTCACAAATACTAGGTCTAAAGTATTTTTCCTTTCTTGTTGGCAGGTGATTTATTTGTTGAATGTTGTATTCTAGTAGCATATCTAATAGCTTTTCGAATTGCCTCTTATCTTCTGCACTACTATTACTCTCTTTTTTATATGTATAAGTACATCCACAATCTCCTATTCGTTCTTTCCAGTCTACGAAAGGAAAGTTGAAGTCTCCAGATAGGAGAATAGTCCAGTCCTTGTGATTTCTACATATATCATCCAATTTTTCTATTATTAAGTCAAACTCTTTAGTATTAGGAGGTCTATATATTACTATGTTCATTAATTTTTCAGATTCAAATTCTACCGCTATTAGTTCACATTCTGAGTTACTATATTTCATATATTTTTCCTTGTTTTTTGTCTTTCCCATATATTGCGGTTCCCCCTTGATTCCTATTTTTTCTATCTGATCTATAAGTTTGGAACCCTTTTATTTGATCATCATTCCCAGTCTCTTGGGAATACCAGGTTTCACTTATATTCATTATATCTATTTTCTTTTCAATTTGGGTTAGTTCTTCTAAGTACCTCTATTTTTCTTTTTGAGTTACTCGTAACTAAACCCTGCGCATTCATCAGTATGATGGTTTCCGTGTTTTCTCCTTCATTTAATATTGGTAATAATAAGGATTTTCCCATGTCTCTTTCCTGTTCTGGTATGTTGTTCTTTTTTCATTTCCAGAAATTCTGACATTAAAAAATCCAACTTTTCCATAATATTTGTTCTTCCTTCATCAATAATATTCATTTTGTGTCTGAATCTGCAATTTTTCTCCATATCTGCAATATCCTCTTGCATAATAAAACAGTTT
This sequence comes from Macrobrachium nipponense, assembly GCF_015104395.2. Classification (NCBI taxonomy): domain Eukaryota; kingdom Metazoa; phylum Arthropoda; class Malacostraca; order Decapoda; family Palaemonidae; genus Macrobrachium; species Macrobrachium nipponense. Next base: position 76,494,386 of record NC_087204.1, read on the forward strand.
TATCTCTTGAGTAGAATCTTGGAGCTGATGCATTGAAATTTTTTGCTGACACCTCTGCATATCTCGTTGATGGCTTGCTTTTTTCTTTTACCTGATATTCTTCATTCCTCTCTTTATTTTGATTTGTTTCTTTCTTATTTTGGATTTTATTGCTTGATTGGTTATTTATTTGATTATTTTTCATGGCTACAGGGTGCATATATTTACATTTTTTGTCGAACTTACATCCTTTTCCTTCTTTTAGGTTTTTGCATATTTTTGGATGTAGATCTCTGCAATCATCCTCATATCCATCTAGGTATGACATTTACCATATATTTCTAGTTGTGACATACCTTAGGATGTTTGTAGTAACATTTTTCTCCAAATCTGCAATTCCCTCTTTCAAAAGGTTGCAGACTTTGTCTTTTTTGTATATTTTTTCCTCTTTCCCGTCATTGTGTAGATCTGGGTAGAGCCTCTTCGGCATTTTCTTTTGTGTTGTCATATCGTAATTTATTTCTTCGTAGGTATGCTGCTTTATAGCCTCATATGTAGTATCAATGAGTATCTCTGCATCCATACTTTTCTCTTGTTCTTTGTTTTCCTTATCTTTTTCTGTCATTTCAGTTTTTTGTTTACTTCTCTTACGTTTTCCTCTTCTTCTTCATCTTCTTCCTCTTCCTCTTCTTCTTCATCCTCAACTATTTGTACATTCAATCTTGATTTAATAACATTGTCTATCCATGGTAGACATGTTGAGCAAAAATTCTTGTGTCTTTTCTCATATCTTGCATTACCTCAGCACACTGTGGATGGGTCGGAATGTTGCATGCAGCACATTTTCTGATTAGGTTTTGTGGATTAACTATGCTATACCACACCTTACACAGTTTACATGCTTTTTGGCATTCTTTTTTCCTAATGCATCAATTAGGTATTCACAAGGTTCTTTACTTTATTCATTTTCTTTGTCGGAATATGTTGGTTTATGTATATTTTTCTTTATGAGTCTCTTGACCACTTGGATTTTATTTGGAACTTCTTCAATTATTTTCAAGATGTTTTCAGTTGATTGTTCCAGTTTGAAGGATTGTATCCTTCTAATATATCTATGAATGCTTTTGTATCTTTTTGGTTAGGACTGTTGCTGATTCATAGATCAGAAATGCCAGTTCCCTTCCTGCTTACCTCCCATACGTATTTCGAATCTGCCAAGCAAGCTAAATCTCGCCATTTTTTCCCGCAGTTTGGAACTTACTGCCATCTTGTTCTGATTTACAGTACTTCACTTGATAAACTAACTTAGAAGACGCTTTATCCTACTATTTTCACACTAATCTTATCACCGATAGTTCACGAACACTTTAGATATTTCTCAAATTCTAGACGTATGTTAAACTTGTGATATCTGTTGATTAATCTGACTTCGCGCAGGAACGTCTCGCCAAGCAAGAGAGAGAGAGAGAGAGAGAATTCCAATTGAAGACAGATATTCTTCGGTTTCTACTATAATCTGAGAGAGAGAGAGGAGAGAGAGATGAGAGAGAGAGAGAGAGAGAGAATTCCAGTTGAAGACAGATATTCTTCGGTTTCTACTATAATCTGAGAGAGAGAGAGAGAGAGAGAGAGAGAGAGAGAGAGAGAGAGAGAGAGAGAGAGAGAATGCCAGTTGAAGACAGATATTCTTAGATTTTTACTGTAATTTCCTTACTGTTAGTATTTGTCTCTCTCTAGTACTAGAGAGAGAGAGAGAGAGAGAGAGAGAGAGAGAGAGAGAGAGAGAGAATTCCAATTGAAGACAGATATTCTTCGGTTTCTACTAGAGAGAGAGAGAGA
>NC_087204.1:76501203-76503703 GCF_015104395.2 Macrobrachium nipponense
AAAATGACGTGCAAAGAGCAGTCACCTTCCGGCAACAGCAAGAGACAAAAACTCTTTTGTAGATTTATGAAATATATTATGAAAACAATACGAAATTCTTTGCCTTTACATTGGAGATAGGACCGTAAAATACACACACACACACACACGCACACACACGCATTGCGTCACACCCCAGTCGGGATTAGGATTTCCAGGTAAATGGTGCGAGCCAACCATAAAATCAGTATCCGTATTGGCTTCTCTTAACTACACCCGAAACACATACTTCGTGTTGATCCCATCCAAGTTACCAAAAGATTTATTCCCAACCACCGTGGGTATTTATCCACAACTGCGTGTTTTTTTACATTATTGCTGTAGAACATTATTTTACAGTTATCGAATGTTAACGGAATGGATTACTTGGTGATAAATTCCGCAAGGACACTACATATAAACAGTCTCTAGAGTAATCCTAGCTTAAAGCTCTTTTGACCAGGGTTGTACTGAAAAATTATAAATTTCGAAAATGTACACCAGAACGGTTTTTCGATTGGGAATAATCATAATAATAAGGATTTTGGGTGGGCTCCACTTTTGCGTCTGGTGTATATTTCTTTTTTGATAGTTAAAACGTCATGTTCTTTATTACGATCATATGGAGAACTTTTAACACCTCTTACAGTTGTTCAGTGCTTAAATAGTTTTTTTTTTTTTATCTTTATATAAATGACACGGCCAGTGGAACGTTTAATGTCCTTATCTGTCTTACTCCAAAAATAAATAAATAGAGAACGTGTGTGTTGAGGTGGGAAGAGTGTCCCTAACTTCAGAAGAAACCAGGTCAAATGTTATGTGAGTTACAGTCCATTAAAATATCATAATATTTTTATAGTCACGTAGAGTTCAATGCATAGACTCGTTCATTGACTTACAAACAATATATTTTTTTTCTGATATGCAGTGGGATGCATTTCAAAGCTAAATGTTCTGATGAGTGGACTGAAACTACTTTTTCAGGAGACTTATTGCATTGCTTTTTTTATTTATTTTGTTCAAAGTTTTAACATCCATGAGACCGACAATTTCCACGTATAGTCACTCTGTAGAGGTCAGCAGTACTCGGACTTCTGTAGCAGTTTTGATATGTTTCTCTGGAACGACAGCATGGGGATGAGTAATTTTTTAAAGTTATTTTCATGATTAAGCCTTTTACCAGGAAGCTATGAAATAACTCGAGGTCAGTCATTCTTGGCTTTTTACTAAACTTGCATCCAGTCCCCTTCTCTGGCTCTTGAGTATAATCTCACAAATCACCGGAGAATGTGACCAGCCAGTCTGAGTGTCTGGGGTTGAACTCTCTGATTTGATATACAGTGAATATTGTCAGCGATCGCGTTTGTCGGTCATTGAATAGAGAGTGAGTTTAAAGAATAAACGAAAAGTGCAGACCTTTGATCGCAGAAGAACTAGGTCAGTTTTTCCCTCAAGGAATATTTGCTCCTGATTTCCAGTTAATTGAATGGACGCCCTAGACGAAAGCCTTCTCGTGTTATGAAATCTTTTCTTTGTGTCGTGTGACGAAGAGAAAGATGTCATCGGGAGGATAATGACGATCGTGTTACACGATGTCGGTGACGGCATTAGAGGTAAAAAAAGAAAAGGAAAAAAGACCGTGAGATTGATACTCATTCTGATGTCAAAAAGTGTTTGACGGTCGTGTTTCAAGATATCACCGACAACGTGAGTGGTAAAAATCATGAGATTGGTATACATTCTGTTGCTGGAAACGGTGTATTAGATGAGAGAAAAGTGTTCGAATTTACACTCGTTTTATCAGGTGACAGACAACCAGTCTCCTGTGTCTCTGTTGATTGTCAGTTTTGCTCTTGTTATATATTCATTAGTGCGTTTTTTCCCCCTCAAGTTAGTGGTTTTTCTTTGTTATTGCACAAGGGAAGATTGCAAATTATTTCAATGGTGTCGATTTCATTCATTTTGCGTCATTGGCTAAACCCTGCTTCTGTGGTTGCTTCAATACCAGCTCTTCGTTGTTTGCATTCATTTACTTACTCATTTTTGTGAAAATACCTGGATTGCCATAGCTACACTTTTAAGCAGTAATTCCAAAGTTATGATAGAGCCACATTTGCTTTCTCAAAGGAAGGCTAAAGTATTCGGAGGCACTAAAGATGTCAGAGAATTCCACATCCTGGAAATGCACGGGATGAAGCATAATCTAAATAATCAAAATATGGATGAAGAAGAGCACAGGGATGTTGACTGTTAGTACGGAGACCACTGAATTAATGGAGAACCTTTTGTCTACTGTAGGACTACAAAGCGACTGATGACCGTAGATTTGCTTTTTCGTTAAGTCACTCCTTATTTGGTTGTAAATGATAGAGAAAAATGATCGGATGTATGTCGCGTTTAGCATAAATACTCGATAGTTTATCGGAATGAATGGAATATAGAGCTTAGGCCAAAGGCCAAAGCTCTGGGACCTATGAGGGCA
>NC_087204.1:76508703-76523703 GCF_015104395.2 Macrobrachium nipponense
GAGAAAATAGAACATAACGCATTATTTTCATTAAGAAATAAAAAAAAAAAGATAGTGTCACCAGTGGACCTCACTCATTGGCTGTAGGTGTTTCCAGTGTCCTTTCGGTCCTAAGTTACACCTATTTTTTTTAGCTTCCTTTTTCCATTTTATTGTCCAACCTTTTCAACTCTTTCTTCTTGGTATAACTGTGGGGGCTTCCCCCAATTACACCTTTCGATCCTTGTTCTTCATCGTTATTTTTTAAATCTTTTATCCTGATCTCCACCCACTCCAACTCCCTCCACTAACTGCCCTACGCACTAAATGGCAATTAAACCTTCTGTACTTCATCTTCTTCATTTTTTAAATCTTTTTGTCTTGCTGTCCAACCACTCCAACTCCTTCTTTTAACTGTCATAAAGACTAAATGGCTGAAAGTGTTCCAGTGCAGGGCTGGGCATCCTAAATTCCATGAATCCAATTCAGTTTTATCGGGGAACGTTTGCCTTTACCAAAGTTCATTGCCTGTGAGGATAGGATCTGGTATCTCAAGTTTCGTCAAGAGCAGTTACTACAATATTCTCGGTTTTGCTACCGCCCTCTGTGACCTTTTCCGCCCTGTAAAGCCATTTCGCTTTATATTTAGCTCTCTCGTGGTTCATCTGAGACCACTTGACCCACAGAGATGAAGAGGACTAGTGCTCATTCATTCGAGAGGAGAGTTTAATCATTTTTGAAACTTGGCACTTTATAATCGTGTACTTATTTTCATGATATTTTAAGGCCCTCGACCCATGAAGTAACTTATTAAGTTAGTTTTCTAACTATTTGAACTTTTACTTTTATTGTTAGATTTATAGATAAAAGATTGAACTGGGATGTCTTAGTTATGAACTATAATGTTGCATTTATTATCGTGTTTACATGATAGGATAAGCTGAGATAGACATCCTGACCATTCCCTTACGTTACTACTTAATTAACCAGACTGATGGGCAGAATTAAAGAACAGTCGTCGATGCCGATGACATCACTTTATACCTTAAGGTGTTTGCTGATTCCCTTCTCCAAATGTCTGATTTATGCTTCATTGTAGTCGTTGGTGTGACGCGTCCTGTTTTATAATAATGTTGTCCGTGGCATTACCTGTTTAATGTTGCATTACTGTCCAGTATCTTCAAGGTCAGGCAGTACTCCCTTTTTTGTAACTGCTCGTTACTTCTGGTTATCATTGTGGATTTCAGTAAGTAATCTATTTATGTTAGGGATCATAGTTCGGTAAGTAATCTATTTATATTGGGGATCTTAGTTCAGTGAGTGATTTGTTTATATTTGGGATCTTAGTTCAGTAAGATTTGTTTATATTTGCTATCTTAGTTCAGTAAGCTATATGTTTATATTGGGGATCTTAGTCTATTAAGAGATTTGTTTATATCGGGATCTTAGTTCATTAAGAAATTTGTTTATATAGGGATCTTTGTTCAATAAAACACTTGTTTATATAGGGATCTTAGTTCAGTAAGTTATCTATTTATATTGGGCATCTTAGTAGTCTATTTATATTGGGGATCTTATTTCAGTAAGAGATCTCATTATATAAGGACCTTAGTCCAGTAAGTGATGTATTTACATTATGGAATAAGGCTCTTCTACTTTCTTCTCTGGCCATTGATTTTGATACCCCTACTGCTTTCTGTGTCTCCTAATGGGGAAAACTTTCTTTGTGTCCCCTAATGGGGGAAACCTTCTTTATCTGTGTTCCCTAATGGGGAAAACTTTTTTGCCCAAAGTGATAGTTTTAATATTTAATGGGAAGGGAATGCCAGTTGTCAGAGATAAAGTATTCAGAGTAAAATAGGGAATAAACATTAATTCCGGGATGTAACTGAATTATTTTCGTCTTGTAGATTGTAGGCCAGGAAGAGCGCCATTCAACAACTCTCTCTCTCTCTCTCTCTCTCTCTCTCTCTCTCTCTCTCTCTCTCTCTCTCTCTCTCTCTCTCTCCGATTTTCGCTTACTGGGGGAGTAAGCCTTCAAACTATTTTGTTGTTGTATTTGTCTTGTTTGGGGGGTAGGAAAATGGAAACCCTAAAATAGTCTGAAAAAGGTGTTTCTCGTTGAGGTAAAGATACAGGAATTTTAGGGTATGTTTTTTGTTATTTATTTATTAGAATGAAAATGTAGAAAAGAAATAATGTGCATGTTAAACAATACAGAACAAATGCTTCTAATGAAATTTAGCGTAATAATTGTCGTTGGAGAAACAAGGCTCTATTTGACCATAGATTTTAGCAAGTTTTAATTTATTTGGTGTACTGAATTTAAGCTATGTTTCTGTTCGATTATATTGTATTTCCACTTATAACTGAGAATATGTAGACATGTGTAATTTGTGTCCTTTTTATTTGATCCTTGATGTTAGTATAAGTAGTACTAACTATGAGTATTAAAAGAATATAACGTTTACAACTACTGCGTGAGGAGAAAATCTTGCACGCGTCCCGAGTAAGGTGGAGGTCGCATCACGCCTTGCTTTATTCTGTGGATTGGATTCATTAGAAAATTATTAAAGATCTCATCCACAAATGAAAATAAAATAAAATTTATTGTGAAATAGGATATTGACGTAAAACCAGAGTGGACGATAAAGAAAATGACAATAGTTAGGTGAGGAAACAATATTGGACTGTTGAGAAAAATTCAAATAATTAGAGTGGTTTACGGAATGAAGTCAAACACTATTAGAAAGGACATCAGTCATAAGTCATGGGATTGAAAGTCATGTGCATGAATGGCATGCCAGAGGTCAGGACATGAATGTTGATGGTGAAGACGATTTGCATAGAAGCGTCTCCACGCGTGAGCGTGTACTACACACACACACAATATATATATATATATATATATATATATATATATATATATATATATATATATATATATTATTTATATATATATATAATATATATATATATATATATATATATATATATATAGATATATATATATTTATATATATATATATATATAATATATATATATATATATATATATATATATATATATGTATATATATATATATGATTTGTTTGTGCGGCGAGGAAAACAAGGTACTATTTACTCAGCATGTACTCTTAAATTACAAATAAATGTGAGTGCCTATATTATTTTTAATTCCAGAGACGAGTAGAATTATACGAGGACAAAAGAAAAAAAAAAAACAGCGTTTGTCACTATAGTTAAGATCAGCAAAATGGCATTCTGATAACAAAGACGCAAGCCACTAGAAAAAAAACTTGTGTAGCAATTCCATTAGAGCTTCTGGAGGATTCAAATATCAACACATATCTAAAAGACAAACGATTTTTTTCCTAAGAAACACACACACGCCACCAGACCATACATAAATGTTTACACAGCACCGCGACTTGGCGTAGAAAAGTGGAGCTCATCTGAAAAATGCATATTTAGACTTCCGTCCCGTTTGTTTACTTTGCGAAATAATTCAGATGGAACGACTCCGTGTCTCGCGAAATCGCCAACCTACCTGGTTTGTTTACCTCGAAGGACGTTGTTTATCTGCTATAGATTCGAGTTTTGGATGTTCGGGCCCTTGTCCGACTTCAGGTCTTTGACGTATGATGTTTAGCCAGTCTGAGGCGTTTATTGTATAATTTGTGGATTATGTAAATGGAAGCCATATATCTATCTTTTTTTTTAAATAGTAACCCTTAAATAACCCAGTCATATCGAGTTCATTGAACCGTGGGTTGACATCTGAAAGGCAGTTATGTAAGATGAAAGCACATACCCTGAACTGGATTCGAACCTAGCCCTTTTAGGGTTGAAACATGAATGACACTGACCTACCCTTAGTGTCTTCAGTGTAGGAGTCCTTGCCATATATGATTCTTTGCAACTTCGATATAAATGGGTTATTTGTGGTTTAGTATTATCAAGTACAATAACGCCATGTAGGAGGAGGTGGCAGATGTTACCCATCTGCTCTCTCATCAAATCTTTTCGGGATGAGGTTGCGGGACTCAACGATGTTGAATTGGCTGATGTGCAGGCAGCTTCTGACTGGGCATGGTAGTCACCATCCAGATACTAACCATGGCTATAGTAGATTCCCATCAACCGTGCATTTGATATCTAGGCCAGTCCCTTGCGACGCTCCTGATTGGCTGTTGATAACCCAATCACAAGGCTAGAAACTCTGTCTCTCCCGATAGTTCACATGGGTAGGATCTATGTTATATTCTCTTGCTATTGAGATTAAATAAAAGAAAAAAAAAAACGTTTAAACCGGTCGGTTACATATTTGTTCCTTTTGTATGCATTAAATAAATATTTTCATAATGTAGGCATTGTTTTCACGTGGCTGGAGAGAGAACCTCTCTCTCTCTCTCTCTCTCTCTCTCTCTCTCTCTCTCTCTCTCTCTCTCTCTATATATATTATATATATATATATAAAATATTATATATAGATATATATATAATACATAAATTTTTCCTTTATTTAATCTCAGTACGCAAGAGAATATAGCAATGTATATATGAGCATTAATTACCATTCTATAGGATTATATATATATATATATATAATATATATATATATATATATATATATATATATTTATATATATGTATATATACATATACACACACACGCAACACACACACACACACACACACATATATATATTATATATATATATATATATATATATATTCTATATTGAGGGCTGTGATGACGAAAAATTCTTATAGGTCATTGAAGCGAGGTCAGGAATTTCGATGCCCCCGTCTGCAAAGTTGGGCAGAGGTTATGCATTCATCCGAGTCTGTTTGTTTATCCACAAGTTTTTTCAGAAACTTATCGATGAGTTTTAATGAAATTTAGCGGGAGGGGGGTGGGGGAATGGGGGCAGGGTACGTGCCAGGGATGCCAACTTGGGGATTTTTCATTTTCGCAAACGTAACGAAATTGGCGAATTATCTGGTATTTTTGGGAGATCATTTCTGTAATAATGAAAAGATCATAAAGATCATAATGCAAGTAAATGCCATATGGATGATCGTCCGTGAAGTCGTGTGGCTCTTGAAGGTAGATCTTGCAAGAGGTTATGACTTCTGAGCGCTTTACAATTTAATAGTAATATTATTTCACATTCTAAAATGAAACCCGTACCCAATTCCGTCCACATAAAGGTTTATTGCTTTGAATCCCCAGACGTGTCAAGGGCCTTTTTGTGTGCTAACACTCAAGACTAAAGCGTCGCACAAATAGATGAAGGTTTGCATTCATCCAAATCTATATTCCCGCAATTTTTATCATCTCCATCGAACGCGATTTGTAAAGATTGTAAATGTTATTGTTTGACTTTTTTTTACTTTCTTTATACTTATCCAATTTTGCTTCTTTTATTCATGTGTTATTTGTTCTTGTGGAAGGCTGTGATCAGCTAGTCAATGGCCCTTTTGGCATCTTCTAAGGAAATGCATTGAATAGTTTTTAAAATAATAATAAAATAATAATAATAATAATAATAATAATAATAATAATAATAATAATAATACTGTTGAATAAAATGGCAGAATTCAGCGAATTAATCTTATATATTGTCTTTTCTATTTTTCTTATTACTCGCTTTTCTGGGTCAGCGATACTTCGCAATAATTGGCCAATATTCATATTGGGAATAATGCTGAAAGTTGTATTTTATTTAGAACAAGAATAATAATAATAATAATAATAATAATAATAATAATAATAATAATAAACACGAATTTATTCTCAATTTTATGTGGTAAATGCTAGAAATGGAAAACTTTCCATTGGCATGAATAACAGCGGCCTGTAAGTACAAGCACGTGTAACAAGACTATCGAAGATCCAAACCAATGAACCAGAGGATCACAGAACTCTCAAGCAGTGTTGAATGACATCTGACCTGCGGGAATCAATAAGCATTTATTGAAGGAGTCTGTTTGTTTATGTTCCTTCCTTTGAATAAAATGAGTTGGGTGTTATGCCTCAGAGAGGTCAGAGGGTCGAGCCCTCATAGCGGAGACATAGAACGGTCTGTCTGTGCCCTTGTATTTTCGTGTTCCACAGCTCTGCCGTTGCGTTGGTTTCATGCCTGAAAACTCGCGTGTGAGAGGTTCAGCATCGAAGAAGGAAAGCGAGATTATTGTTGCCAACCCTTCACATATGATGACTTCCTCCCGATCAGGGATGCTGTTCAGCTAACAGTCCACCCTTTTTTTAGTCATCTGAATGAATGGTTTATCTCAGGGATCCCGCTGAAGTGCAGCATCCTCTTGCGTGTTGGGACCCCAGGTGAACACTTTGCTCCGGTTAATTCTTGATGAATGGACCGTGGTAGATCTTGAGATCGATATGGGGCAGGTGTTAAGAGCCTCTCCCATATGGAAACTCACCCATTCATACCATTGGTGTCCAGGTCTTATTGTGATTCGTTGCTGTTCTTACCAGGCTCCTAAGGTCTGCTGTAAACTTCATGGAGGATAATATTTTTTTTATTCTTAAAATTGACGGTATAACAACAAACAAGTAAAAAATGCGCCGAAGAAACTGAGTCTGTAGAGCGTATAATGCTAAATGAAACTCTCCATGTGCTGCAGTATGAAACTCTCAGCCACGACCGGACAACACTCAATTGCTCCCCGGATGTGGTCCAGTGAAGATGCGTCGGCGGCTGGCACCCTTAGTAGTGCCACACGCACGATCCATGAAAACGAGTCTCCCAGAAGGGCTGTCGTCTTTCTCTCCACCGTCTTCCGTAATTTTAGTTTTGTGTAAAAGAAAAGTACTGAGAGGGATTTTTCTGTCCGCTCTCAGATCTTAATAACTACCGAGGCTAGAAGGGCTGCAAAATGGTATGCTTGATTGCATTCATCCAATTTGCAGCCCTCTAGCCTCAGTAGATTTTAAGATCTAAGGGCGGACAGAAAAAGAGCGGTCAGATAGACAAAGCCATCTCAATAGTCTTCCTTTACAGAAAAAACTAAAATGACGGACGCTGGTGGAGAGAAAGAGGACAGCCTTTGTGGTGGACTCTTATTCATTGACCTTTAGCAGTGGATGTCTATTCTATTTTCTGGATTTTGTGTTATAGGGTATTTCATTTAATAGGCTCACAGTAACTGAAGGAGGAGATCTCAAAGGTAAACAACGTGCTTTCCTTTGTCCACCTTGAAGATGATATATATATATATATATATATATATATATATATATAGATATATATATATATATATATATATATATATATATATATATATATATATATATATATATATATATATATATATATATATATATATATATATATATATAACCATACGAGGGCTCCCCTTATTCACCCCAGAGGAAGTTAAAACCCGATTCTCAACAAAGAGGATGAAACTATTCTTGTTTTCCATTTTTATTTTTAATATATTTAGTAACGTGTTGGGAAAGCGGCTTAATGGCAACAGGAAAAAATACTTCAGTATTGAACTCGTATTATCCCAAGACCGAGCTTCACCTTTAAGAGCGAGTCTTACGAGTGAGTGAGTGAATGAGTGAAAGAATCCACAGGAGGCAGAACGGCGTGTTATTAATGGGCTGAGTGAGTGACCCAAAGGATTCACTCGGTTGAAAGTCGGGTGAATGTATCCCTTTGGAACCTCTATTCTAAAATCCTATCGTAAGGATCAATGGCGATAAAGAAGGACACTTCTATGAGTCTGAATGGCCGCTAATTAGGAGGAAACAGCCGAGGCGTAGCGATGCATCCTGCCCGGCTCTGGCTGCACGTTGGTTTAGTTACAAGTTAGTGTAGCCGCTGAATAATTTCGTTATGACTGCAGTTACTCTTATACGCTTTCATTTTTTACGTATTATATAGCGCTGCTATTTCACATTATTTCTTCCTTCTCTGCATCTTCTCCCACTTTTATGTGGGGTCGATGCTCAGTATTTGATATTAATTACTTTATGCATTAATTTTTATCTCATTTGTTAGGAACCTCTAAGTTATTCCTACGTAAAGTAAAATCGATTATGATATTGTAGGCTTAATATTTGCGAATACGAAAAAGTCATGCATGTATGAATGACAAAGATTTTGACGCCAGTTTAATGTGTGATTGTGCATATTTATTGAGTGCAGTGCAATGGTCAAATGATTGTTCTCAGTGCACTATGGCGAACAATTGAGAAATTGCAGAAACTGAATGAGCCTTCAGACCATTTGTGGTTTCCGTAACTTACGTTTCCATTCAGAAGAACGCGACATCAACAACAAACAGAAAAATGAATGTTGTGTACGTACTGGCTGGCACCTGTAAAGTTTATTTCTCTCTCTCTCTCTCTCTCTCTCTCTCTCTCGTATGAGCATTTTATGAGATGCAAGGTATTCTATATACCTTGATTAGATGCATCTGTTTCTCTCGTATTGTACTTGCTTTAGAAACGTTCTCTCTCTCTCTCTCTCTCTCTCTCTCTCTCTCTCTCTCTCTCTCTCTCTCTCTCTTTTGTTATTGGATGTATTGCATGTTATTAGGATCATTCTGTCATTCCCTCTGTCTCTCTCTCTCTCTTTCACGTTTTTTTTTTACACGAAGAATTCTCTCTCTCTCTCTCTCTCTCTCTCTCTCTCTCTCTCTCTCTCTCTCTCGTTTGTGTGCGTGTTATTACGTAGAAACGTATTCTCTCTCTGTCTCTCGTGTGCGTATTTTATTAGAAGCATCTGTCTCTTTCGTATTGTGCGTGTTATTAGAAACGTTTCTCTCTCCTCATCTCTCTCTCTCTCATATAGGACCTCCTATTTTCGTTTGAGTGGATGTAAATATGGCGGATTATGTTTATAGTTCTTTTCTAGATCTGAATCGTTACTCTCATAGCCTATAAAGGTGATATTTATCGCCAAGTGTTAATTGATATGAAAAGAACTACGGTAACGGATCCCCCCTACCAAAAAAAAAACCCTTTACAATGTTTGTTAAAATATCCCACAATAAGTGGCCATTAAAGACGAATCTGTAGCGCACGAGAATTCCACAATCTCAGCGTCAAGTACGTCATAAACCTTCATAGGAAGCTCATAAACAGAGCGGCATAACCTCCAAAAACCCCATGCCACTCTCTCCTGTTTTTGGAGAGAGAGAGAGAGAGAGAGAGAGAGAGAGAGAGAGAGAGAGAGAGAGAGAGAGAGAGAGTTTTCTTGTGTAGAGTTGTCCATCCCTTTCTCGAGGAGTGTCGTGTGATATCTTGTGTACGAAATCGTGAAAGATGTTATTTTCAAGTCTTCATCAGGAGGTCTGTATTCTGATGTGAATAGAATACGTACATACCCTGTCAGCTTCCTGGCCTCGTTATGACCCATTGCCTTTCCACAAGAATTGGGGGGTTTGTTGCAGGGTGTGGAGAATCTCTTCTTTTCTCTTTTTTTTTTCGCCAACGAAAAGGAAGGGCTACCAGCTCGACTGGAAACTTACTTTCCTCTTATCCGCACTTGGGACCAGAACGGAAATATGCTGAAAAAAGCAGTGCACACGAAATAACTCGGTTGCGTGTTACCAGGAAACAGGTTGTTTATTATTGTGTCAAGCGCTGTGTATAGGTAAATGTCATAGTCTTGGCACGGCACCTTTAAATACTGCAGTGCTCGATTGGGAATGCCTGGGGAGAGAAGAATCATGCCTTGTAATGTTATGAATTGCGTTTATGATTTCGTGTAATTAGTATATATATATATATATATATATATATATATATATATATATATATATATATATATATATGTGTGTGTGTGTGTGTGTGTGTGTGTGTGTGTGTTATTTGGATAATATTTTCATAAAAATATATGAAATTTTATATATATATATATATATATATATATATATATATATATATATATATCAATGTCTTGCTCATTTGCATATGAATATGCAAATATCAGGATAAAAGAACTCACCTGTCGTCATTATAACAATGAATAATACGAACAATATTTCAAAATCGGCCTATGACCATATCAGTAAAGTGGACAACTGTCAATGTATCAAAACTATCTCCTGACATACTTTATTGGCTTCTTAGGTCTCCCTATCACCCATTCCCACTCTCACCCATTCACACTATCACCCATTCCCATTAGGTTTGTTCAACGACACCCGGCAATCGAACATCTCAAATGTCACCTGATTTCAGAATGGAAAGGGTTGGTTTTATGAACGAGTGACATGAGGAAAAGTAATAAGTTGAATAAATATGTGGTGGATTGCAAAGTTGCTTATTTTTGGTCATATTTGGTTCTTATAATGCACGATTTACGTGGGATATTTAGTTTTATGAGCGGGGGGATAGAGATGGTGCCAGCGGTATAACGATGTTTTTATACTATTTTATGTGGGAATCCTTTGTCTTTCTTAAAGTAACACGCCTAGTGACAAAATTAATAAATTTTCTGTCTATACGTCTATCTATCTATTTATTTGTCTGTGCACACACATGCGCATGTATATTCTCTTTATGTAAACATGTCTATCATAAACTTTCATTCGAATTGATTAAGCTCAATGTTGAGAACACTGAGCTGACTCATCTGATTGCCTTCCTTCTCTGTCCCAATTGTTACCTATTGCCAGCAACATAATGACCGCTAAGTTTCGTTGCTATAGTTTCTAAGCACAGATGCTTTATATCGACATTGGGAGAGGAATCAGTTTTTTTTTTTCTTCCGCTTGGGTAGCTTACAGATTAGTTGGCCAGGCCACGCAACACCTTTTGCCCGGGCCATAATCCCTCCGCCAAGGTAAGTAGTTCCGTGACCCGACCCTGCCAGACCCTGTCAGCGATAGGTTAGGTTAGGTTAGGTTGGGCCAAAACATACGCGCTAGCTTTGTAAATTTTCACCAAAATATTAACTTCCATCTGGCCGCCATCATGTTGCGTCACCTTGTTTGTATTCGTCCGTCAATTTTCTAGCAGACGATAGTCTTGGCCAACTAAACTGTTGGTGCTCTTTTTCTTTCTTTTCTAAGTGGCGATCACTGATGGTGTGATTGAAAATTAACTTGCTTCTCCTCCCTGCCCTACTAAGACCTTACTAATGCACGTTAAGCCTTTACCAGTCCATAAATTTCACGATGACTCGAAGCCCACGACTCCGCTGGCGTTTATCTCGTCATTTTTCCATCCTTAACATCCTCCTTGTATAGAAGTCGGGACTACCGGCGACGTGAGGGCCTTCGGTGACAGCTAAGTAGCGTGTCAGGTCATTGCAGTATTCATCCCAGTCCCTAAGTCATGATGAGTGCACGAGATGAAAAGGCAAATTACTTCCGATGTCACGTCCTTCCCCGTCAGTCGTGACGTGTGGGCGAGCGAGCTCTGCAGTGCACAGTAGTTGAGGGAGGCACTCCAGTGGGCGCCCCCTTATTTGCTGGCCGTGATTCGGAATACATCAGTGGGCGTGGGGGTGAATCATTCGAGCGAATGGCGCGCTGGGTTTATTCATATGCATGGAGAGGATTTTGTCGTATTGGTTTGATTTACTTCCGTCATTAATCCCATGTCAATTCATTTCTTCAGGTTTAAAACTTCCAAATGAATGCTGTGTGTGTTTGTACTTGTAAGAGAAAAATGAGACACCAATGGCTGCCAGATGCGCCTTTTAAAAACTTCATCAGCCTCGCAGAAGCGTCAGATTCTCAATGTCTTCATCAACAGTACGTTGGCCTCCATTACTTACACTGCACGGTTCTCTCTGTACACGTATTCTCGCACTTACTGGTTATGAAAGGCACTTTTGACCTAACACTTATGCCACATCACAAGAATAACTTTTTAAAGTGCACCTCTTGACCATGCTCCCGAGACTTCTGAATTTATACCCTTTTTTCGGTTTGATCTGCTTCCATGTTCCCGACATGACCAAACCACTGAGCACACTTAGATCGACGTTTTTCACTTTTGCTGACCTCAGGATAACTTTCTCTTACCTTTGGCGCCCGCGCCGTTCTTCCTCCGTGTACTTATTTGGTAACCAGTCTTCAAGAAAAGGAGTGAACATTTTTTCATGCGTACATTTATAAATGTTGTAGTTGTCCTACTACGAGAATATGATTCTATTGACAGAATAAACATTCCCTTTTTTATCATCCGACTCTCTCATATTTAATTCTTTACAGCAAGAGACTAGCCTTGGTTGACGAACGAGTCTCGTCTTTAATTATGTTTACGTAAGCCATTAGGCAGAGCTGATGTTTAGAATGACATTGCTTTGGTATTTGCATAAATTAGGTTACGAAGGGACTTGCTACCCTCGTACGATTACGAGTGTGTTCGTTCCTCGTTAAGTTGGTATGTCTTTAATTTCCAAATGCAGTTTGTTAGCTTTTCGGGGCTTTAGTTTTTCGTCATTAATTTTAAAATCTTCAACGTATGGTTAAGATTCTTATTGATATTTACATTATAAATATTATTATTTGTATATTTCTTTTAAGATTTACATGATCAATATTGCTATTTACATATTTCTTTTAAGATTTACGTTATAAATATTAGTATTTGTAAATTTATTTCAAGATTTACATTATAAATATTATGTTTATTTCTTTGAAACTTTACTCTTATAAACATTGGCATTTGCATATTTGTTCAATATTCACATGGTAAATATTAGTATTTGTATATTTCTTTGATGAATTAAATGATGAATATTAGTATTTATATATTTCTTTAAAGGTTTACATTATAGATATTAGGTTGTTCATTGTAAATGTTAATATTTGTATACTTCTTTTACAATTTACATTATAGATGTTAGTATATGCACATTTCTTTGTAGATTTACGATATGAATATTAGTATTTGCATATTTCTTTGTAGATTTACTTTATAAATATTAGTATTTGTATATACTTGTTTGAAGATTTACATTTCAAATACTAGTATTTGTACATTTCAGAATGGGACTTCTTACCACTCGTTTCCTTACAGACTTCTCTTTTGATACATGTGATTTTTTTTTTTTTTTTTTAGCAGATATTAAAACCGCGCCAATCCCTATTTAGTTTTGCGAATAATTTGACTCAAATACAATAATTAATCCCCTGCACCTTGAACCTGAAACGTAAAGCTTACGTAATCCTTCCAGTTAAATTTTATTTCCAGGCCATAACGGCGAGCCCAGTGTTTTGGTAATGGGATTTCGTATTTGGGAGCCCGCATCGGGCGGTTAGAGAGGGCGTTAAGCATTCGAGGTCTGTTGTAGTTGATTGTTTCCGCGCGAAAGCTAGAATGGGTTTAGCCGACTTTTAATCCCTGCTGACATAGTGAACTCGATGTGGATCGCTCCCGTTGGGTGGTAGTGGTGTGGTCGCATTTTGTTCTTTTGTATAGTCTGAATTGCAAATCTGCTGTATCCGGATTCCCCACTCTTCTCTATGCTCCTCCAACACACACAGACACAGACACACATTCACTGGTTTATATGGTTTCAGTTGCAGATGTATACTGTAAATCGAATAACTCGTGCACATGCCCACAGGTTTTGTGTGGTTTAAATTTCAAATATTTAGTGCCAGGGATCTCTCTCTCTCTCTCTCTCTCTCTCTCTCTCTCTCTCTCTCTCTCTCTCTCTCTCTCTCTCTCAGACATGAACACAGTAGTATATGAGGTTTGGATTGCAGATATATATAGTGTAAACAGAATCACCCATGCACTTGCTCGAAGGTTCTATGTTTTTTGTGGTCTAAATTTCAAATATTTATAGTTGGGGATCTCTCTCTCTCTCTCTCTCTCTCTCTCTCTCTCTCTCTCTCTCTCTCTCTCTCTCTTAGATGATTTTTCATCAGTATCCACTAATGGACTGGTTTTTGGTTCACTTTCCCTTCGATGTATGTTTCTCCATTTTAATTGTCATCTTTTTTTCATAAGAATTTTCTCTCAATAGATTTTTTTCAAGGATGATTTTTTTGTTCGTTTCCCCCTTAGTTTTTCTCGTTTCTTTCTCTTTATCTTAATAAGATTTTTTTATCGTTCTCCTCAAGACAAGTTCTCTTGCCTTCTCATTTATCATTCCCCTTTTTTCTCTCTCTCTATTTCCAGCATTTGATATTTTAGTCATATCTTTCAAATTTCTCGTTTTACACTCGTGTTTTCTCCGAATTTCTGCCATTTTTTTGTTTTCATATATATCATGGTTCTGATTCATATATGCTACACCTGAGTTCCACATGCGTAACTCATACCTTGCACCGACATAGCAATAAAAAAAAGATTCGTTACTTGGTGCAAAGTCTTGGGGTGTGATGCTTCATGATGTCAAAAACTGGGTTCTTGTGAGGAGAGATGTGTTGGCATAAGACTGGCTTCATTTAAGAGCAGTAGTAAGTGCCCCTTGATGCTGTAGATTAAGTTATATAACAGCTGTAGTAAGTGCGCCTTGATGCTGTAGATTAAGTTATCTAACAGCTGTAGTAAGTGCCCCTTGATGCTGTAGATTAAGTTATCTAACAGCTGCAGTAAGTGCGCCTTGATGCTGTAGATTAAGTTATCTAGCAGCTGTAGTAAGTGCCCCTTGATGCTGTAGATTAAGTTAGCTATATGCCATCGGGGCCTCTTACTCCTAGAGCAACCCTTGTCACATCGGCGAGTGGCATACGTATGTCGCACAAAATCCAGAGACAGGGATAGTCTCTGGACTGTAATGTCAGAATGAGGCCAGAGAGTTAGTGCAGCTGTGCGTAGGTGTTCCGCAACCTGGAGCATAATTTCGGGAATATTTCCGGACCCAGCAGGAAGTAGAAGTTGAGAAATATGGTATGACAGCTGCAGTGTAGTCTCGTTAATTTTCAGAGAACTTTTAGAAGTCAGTTGACTTTTGTTCGGAAATAATATGCTTTCTCCTTCTCGTCACAATCGTATTCTTTTGAACTTGTTTTCTTGTCTTTCCTCTTCTTTTGTTTTCTTCGTGCATTTTCTTCTTTTACTGAGC
>NC_087204.1:76528703-76536203 GCF_015104395.2 Macrobrachium nipponense
TTGGAACTGTAATAGCATTAGCATACATTCAAGTCATATGCTATATAATTCATATTCTATTCGATACTGTTCAGCAAATTTGCAGCAGGCATTAGGCATTGGCTTACGTTGAGAGCCTAGAAGACAGCAAAAGAGTGCTTACGAATATATGCAATATATGAAGAAAATATATTTTTCCCCGTATTTAAAGCATCCCTTAGACACCGTCTTCTCAACCGGTGGTGGTTGGACAACTCCAGGGTCTCAGATTTCGGAATTTTGCAATATGGCTTAACCGACGTTTTTCTTTCACTGTCAGACCTTACTGTGATCCATTGTGTGTAGAAATGGTAATTTGAAGTTATGGAAAAAGACATTGTATGGATGATTTTAGCCAAGGAATACTGAAGTGGAATTTGGTCTGGGTACGGTTCCAGAGATTTTCTTATAACGTAGTCTACTTGTCTGAGTAATGTTTACGATAATATAAGGACATTTTGTTCGTTTATGTCAGTGCATACTTCCATAACGAGAAGTTCGAATAAAAAAGGAGAGACAGAATTGGAGAGACGTTTTCTGGTAAGCATTATCCATCGGCACTGTTAAGGATTAGAGTTTCGGATTCCGAGATTTATTTATAAATTGAAAGATCCAGTCTTACATCACTCCATTTGTAAATGTATTCAGCTCAAAACACCTCAAGTCCTTCTGTCTGCAGTCAATTTAAGTAGAAAAAAAAAGAAAAAACAAAACATTTTCTTCTTCATTCACGTCTATCGCTTAGACGAACTTCGAAAGTGTCGGGAATTTGTTTATCTGGTGCTCGTTTCTGTCACTCAAAATGTGAATGGGGACCGCATTTGCTCTCTTAAGTTTCCCAAGTTTTTAAATACTTCCTAAGAGAAATTTTACCTCTTTTCAAATGTGTCACTTAGGTGTAAGATCAAATCACTCTCTTTTTCAGGAATTTTTTTTTCTTCCCCTCGCGCGTGAGAATGCTGTCGATGGTATTGACTTTTCCCCCTTGGAAATACCCTTTTTCGCTCTTTTGTTTTTGGCTTCTTTTGCCTTTCCGTCTGGCACAGAGAAAGAATTCGGCCATTAAAAAGATGAGGCCTTCGCATATTGATTATATTCATTCAGATATACTACGTAGTCGTGATGAAACTTCGCGTGGCGTCGTCTTCTCTTCTCCGGAGAAGAAGGGATTGTACTTTGGAAATCTTGACTTTGATGTTATAAGATGAACCTTCACTGAAAAGGGGAAAATGAGAGGTCTTACCTTCATTTACCTTCATTAAAGAAGGAAATACTCTTACCCAGAACGGCTTGAACTTTGTTTCTTAAGGGCTATTTTCAGGACCTTAGTTTCTTAAGGGCTATTTTCAGGACCTTAGTTTCTTAAGGGCTATTTTCAGGACCTTAGTTTCTTAAGGGTTATTTTCAGGCCTTAGTTTCCTTAGGGTTCAGGACCTTAAGGGTTCCTTAAGGGTTTTTCAGGACCTTAGTTTCTTAAGGGTTATTTTCAGGACCTTAGTTTCTTAAGGGTTATTTTCAGGACCTTAGTTTCTTAAGGGGTATTTTTAGGACCTTAGTTTCTTAAGGGCTATTTTCAGGACCTTAGTTTCTTAAGGGCTATTTTCAGCTGGAAAAGCTTATTACCTTATTGAATGAAAGAAACTTTCACAGGCAGAAATATTTTTTCCTGTCATTTTTAAGATAATTTCGTCTTTCGTCTTTAGCCTGGAAACGTCTTAGTCTCTTCATTAAAGATGGAAAAAGAGGCATGGGGGTGAAAGTTTCCCCTTTTGATGGGTCAAGGATTAATTTTAATTAGACCAAAAACGTTTTCCTTAAAAAATGCATAGTCAGATGTTTTAAAAAAACATTTTTTTGAGGTAAAATGTTTATGTACTAACAAAGAGGAGTAATTTACCTGTGACATTTTGTTATTGTGTGTGCGTCTTGGTTCAAAGTTTCTTTTAAATGTAGCAAATTCTTTTAGTTTAAATGTCACTACTACAGAAAATCTGTATCCCTAATAATAATAATAATAATAATAATAATAATAATAATAATAATAATAATAATAATAATGCACTGGTGAACTTGTATCCTACTCCACTAAGCGCTCTTATGGAATTGTAGGTAAAAATTCTCTCTCTCTCTCTCTCTCTCTCTCTCTCTCTCTCTCTCTCTCTCTCTCTCTCTCTCTCAGATGCGATTTGAGGATGACATATTGACATATTCTAGATATGTTTTGGTATTATCACCATGGACGTGGAGTATTATAATTGCGATGCCTAATAATATCTTCCCACAGCTACACTTATACTGCCTCTCTACTGCTAATAGTGCTATCTTATTTTAATGTATTTATTTATCTTTTCATTATCTACATATTTGATTATGTATGTTTTGGTGAGGGAGTGAAGTAAACTTGAAAGGTGATTAATTAGTAATTATGCTTAACAGGCTGCGGATACGTGTGAATGATGGTATAGCTATTAAACTTGTTAAATTTTATCAAGTGATTCTAATTCACGACGGTATAGTTCCAATGAAAGTTGATGTTTTATTCCGAACTGTAACCAAGTACCGACCTTTCCCTGAAAAAAGCGGGACGCCATATCTTAAAAACTAACCATAGAATCTTCTTTAAAGTAATCTTATTATGTAACCCATACCCAAATGTCGATGTGGACACTTCCTTGCATTAACCTAACCAAACTCAATCTAACCTAACCTAACCTAGGGGCATGGCCAAAAAATAAAAAATAAAAAAAAACCGGACTGGTGCAATACTAGAATACATCTCTTGAATTTGCGTACCAGAATTAATCGTGATTTCAGTTATCACATTATCTGTAACACAGAATGTTGGTTTCAACCTCTACTGCAGACCCCACACTGCAGCGGTAACTGATCATGACACAGAGCCCGTGATATTTCATCGCCCTTGGAGAGACGCGAACCTTCTACATATGAATGGCATGTCACGAAACTAACGACTATACCAGCGAATCAGATAACATAAATAGCATGTTTAGAGAGAGAAATAAATATTTTCATAGTTTTCCTTCCACGCAGCAAAATGTCAGGAATCAAATGATTTGATAAGTGAATTGTGCCGTTCGTAATATTATGAATTATGCTGATACATGTACCGCACGGCCATAGCCTCACTCACGCGCACTTGCACATGCACAAGCTCTCTCTCTCTCTCTCTCTCTCTCTCTCTCTCTCTCTCTCTCGTCCTCTCCGATCTCTCTATATATATATATATATATATATATATATATATATATATATATATATATATTTACTATAACTTGGAAATAACATACACTCAAAGAGAATTATAAGTTATTAATGCTTTTTCAACGGGCAGGTTTTAAAGCGATTATCAAGTTATGGTGAATTCAAATATAACGATTGTTGTGGCTTAATATTCCTACTAGGTTAACTACTCCAGAATTTTCTAATGTACGAGATCATGCCAAAAAAATGTAAACAAGATATCGAATAAAATATTTTGAATTTCTCTTCAGAGCCACCTCACCTCAACAATTAGCAGTAACTGAATCGTTATACAATAAGAAGCTTGTTCCCTCTTTAAACAACCAAACTGCCTTTGCAACAATGTACCTCTCTTTGCAACAATGTACCTCCGTGCCATAAGCTTTAGATATATATATATATATATATATAATATATAATATATATATATATATATATATTGTATATGTATGGGCATACATACTACATACATACATACATACAATACATACATACATATATATATATATATATATATATATAATATATTATATATTCAAGTGAGATCATTAGACCACTTTAGACAACGTCTCTAAAAATCACTAATATTTTTGAAACTGAATGGACACGAAGGTGCGTCCAAAACTCGCACTTTTTTTTTTTTTTTTTTTTTTGACTGAATTTTCTTTAAGTTATGATTAAAGGGCCAAAGTCTGCGAAAAGTTAGAGGACTATTCGTTCCTCGCTTGTGTGCCTTTTCGAGGCAGAAAAGTTGTTGATGGACTTTAAATTACATTTGGCTTCGAATATAAGTTCGTCGAACTATACGATTGGGGCTGGATTAAATGAGTCATTTTACTTTTTTTTTTCGTAGCTATAAAATCGTTCTTTAGACGTCAGTCTTACAGGCTATGGAGCTACAGTTGAGTAATAAAAGTATGGTGGGTATTCTGTTTTTTCTTCTTTCATGGAATTGTTTGTAACCGTTTATTGAACTTTGAGGTAAGGTTACAACGAAATATAAGTTTGACTTTAAATTCGGTCACGGCATATGACGCAACATCAATGGTGGATTTAAATAAATTTTACAATTTTCAGCTTTCCATAAAATCGTTTTCAAACTTTGATGTAAATTTTGGATGGAAATTACAAATTATGAATGAAAACTAGGAATTTTTGCTTCCGAGTGTTTAAAATGATCAAAGTTTTATATATTTTTCTTACACAGATTTGCTGTCAATCGTTGTTAAATTTTTCCACGCTCTGCGAAATGGTAGAAATATTTAATGAGCTGTATAGCCACAACGTTTCGTTGGATCTTATTCTAATAATATTTTGCAGTCATATTATTATTATTATTATTATTATTATTATTATTATTATTATTATTATTATATTGTCCTCGATCTTGTTAGTTAAGTTGCTCACAAAATATATCCTTACTGAAAGCTAGAATAAAATCAGATATATCTGTACGAATAATTTCAAAGAATGGAAAGATATAGGTCTCAGAAACCATTTGACACCAAAAAAAAAAAAAAAAAAAAAAAAAAAAAAAAAAAAAAAAAAAAAGATCGAAATGATTATTTTGCCACCTAAGAATTTTGCACTTTTAATCTCAAAAGTGAATATAAAAGTTCTACATACTACGATTTACGTGTATACACTAATGTTGCAAATTGCAAAATTAGCCAGAAGTTTGCAGTTCACTCAGTCATTTCAGATGGTATGTTTTAGCCTTTAGAATTCGAATGCTCTTGGTATTAAATCTTTAAATGCACGGTAGCTTGGAAGTGTAATTACTTAATTCGTTGGAATTGTGTATTGTTTCTTGGTATATTCATAAAATAATCTCTCTCTCTCTCTCTCTCTCTCTCTCTTCTCTCTCTCTCTCTGAACGTGCTAAATCGGAAAGAAATCGAATCCTATTTTCTTAGATTATCAGAAGTTATAATAAATACTCTCTCTCTCTCTCTCTCTCTCTCTCTCTCTCTCTCTCTCTCTCTCTCTCTCTCTCTCTCTCTCTCAGGTTGAACGTCCCCAATCGGAAAGATATCGAATCCTATTTTCTTAGAACACCAGAGGTAATAATAAATATTCTCTCTCTCTCTCTCTCTCTCTCTCTCTCTCTCCTCTCTCTCTCTCATATGCGTATCCTCCTTTACTTAAACTAAAGCGAAACCGAATCCTTTTAAAATGACTCAGCCGCTTGAAGTTTGTATTTGTCCGGCCTCTTAATTGCGATGGATGACGAATACTTACGGACGAATATGACGTTAATAGACGCGTGCATTGGCCTTCTAAAAATAGGAAAAGGGTCGAACTGTCTCCGTGTTTGCCCAGGAACCTAATACGCCCTTAGAAGTCGAATGCCTGAGATGTTCCCCTCCTCTAAGTGCGCAACTTCATACGCTGATAGTCACGGGGTCGTGCGAGGTGAGAGGAAGGACCCTTCTCTCGTAAGTCCTCGCGTCTTGAGAGAGAGAGAGAGAGAGAGAGAGAGAGAGAGAGAGAGAGAGATGATATTATTTATAACTGTTGATATTCATAGAAAAGGGAAAGACAGAGAGATGGTAGTACAAGGAGTTACAAGGATTAGGATGTCTCAAATACTTTGTGTTTCTTGCTTGTACCCATTCTAGTCAATGTATGTCCTTTCTTAGTGTTGGTGACCAAAACTGTACTACACATTCAAGATGTGGTCTAACTGTTGTGTAGAACTGCAGCACCGTTTTCTTGTTTCTGTATTGAATTACCTCTGTGTATCCCACTAGTTTCTGTGCCTTCTTTTCAGCTGTTATGCGATGTTTTGTTGATTTTAAGTCCTTGGTAATAATGATTCCAAGGTCCTCTGCATGTTCTGTGGTATTTATATAATTCCCAAGTAGCATATATGGATGGCACGAGGGTTTGTTTCTATTTTCAACCCTTTACACTTATCCAGGTTGAAAGGCATTTGGCTTCATTTTGATCACTCCTATTTTCCTTAGATCATTTCTTAAACTTTCCAATGTATCTGGTCTGCTGCATTTACTCCTATTTTGGTGCCATCTGCAAATTTAGCTATCCTGCTAGTTAAGCCTACTTTAATGTCATTAGTGTAAAGCAAAAACAAGAGCGGGCCAAGGACAGAACCCTGAAGAACTCAGCTTTCACATCTTCCCATTATGATTCTTTTTCGTTGATTACGAGTTTGTTTTCTATTAGTTAGCCAATCTTCGATCCAGTGTGCTATTCCTCCTACAATTCCTAAAGCTCTAACTTTTGTCATTAGTATCTCGTGGAACTTTGTCAAAGGGCTTTTGGAAGTCTAGGTAGAATATGCTCTACTACTATCGTGAATATCAAGCATGTTATGAAGAAACTCCAAGAGGTTTGATAGGTAGGATCTGTTTTATCTGAAGCTGTATTGGCTGCCTAACAACAGAATGTTTCTATCAATGTGATCCTCAGTTTGATCTGCTATTATGGACTCAGAAATCTTACGAAAGACTGAATTTAGACCGGTTGGTCTCTAATTTCCTGTCTGTTCTCTTAGCCATTTTTTTTGTAAACTGGGGCCACATTACCTAGTTTTCATCCTTTTGGTGCCTTCCGCTGTTCTTCAGTTGTTGCAGTTCTTTAATTTTTCATGGAAGAATCTCATCCTAGCCAGGAGATTTGAGTTTGTTTAGTTTTCTGTTTTGTTTTTAACGTCCTCTTCTGTAAATGTTATTTTGTCAAGTGGTTCTGCCCCTTCATATTTAATAGCTGGTTCAGGTATTGAGACAGTGTCTTAAATTGTGAAAACAGTAGTAAAAGATTTATCCAATAACTGCTTTTTCCAAGTCTGAGTTCATTAGGTATCTATTGTCTCTTTTTTTTATTGGTTTCCTACTATTTACATGAGGAAAAAAATTTTTTTTTCTGTTTTCCTTACAAACTAATGCAACTCTTCCTCATGTATCTTTGCATTTCTTACTAATTTGTCCGCCATTTTACAGAGTTCATTACGCCTGCTTGTTTCTGGTGGTGTTGGGTGTGGGTTAATTGCTTTGTGCAATCTGTCTCTTTCTCATATTTTATTTTTATTTTCACTATTGAACCACTTGGGCCGAGGGTTGCCGTTTGGTAGTATTTCCTTTAATGGTATACATCTGGAACGTTTATCTGTGTATTCTTCTAGAAAGGCTTCCCAGTACTTATTTATTTCTTTAGGTCTCCTCGACGGTAGTCTTATCTCTTTAGTATCTTCTCTTTTTT
>NC_087204.1:76541203-76546203 GCF_015104395.2 Macrobrachium nipponense
TCACTTTTTGGCCGAGTCGTAAAGAAGTCACTGAAGTCCTGCTTTCTCCTCTGTGCGCTGGTTCGAATCCACGAGAGGACGGAATTATTATCAACTTAAAAAATTCCCCTTTGGTTAACATACATGAAAATGTATTTATTCCGAGGTAGCACGAATTATATATATATGTATATATATATATATATATATATATATATATATATATATATATATATACTATATATATGTATGTATGTATGTATTATATACATGCATGTGTGAATTAACTTGATCACGAAGTATATAAAACGTGATGCTCTGTATAAATAAAGGTTTTTGCCACGAAGGAAAAAATGAAAAGCGAGATAGCCAAGCACTTTCGGTCTAGTGCGACTCTTTACTCAGGCACACTAGACCGAAAGTGCTTGGCTATCAAGATTTTCATTTTTCCTTCATGGCAAAAACCTTTATTTATACATATATATGTGCATATTTAAAAGAATTCTGACTAGCTAAAAACAATGATAGTAAACAAGACGAATTGTGCAGTTGCTGTTTGAAATCCTCAACTGACTCCATCTGTTGAGCATTTCAGGGCATGTAGAGTTTTTTGAGTCAAGTTTATGTAGTAAATGGTACATCGTATTTGATCGTCTGTCACTTAACACTTATGACTTTTGCTGCGAGTGCTCATGTTTTTTAGCTTTTATGAGCACGTTTCTAAAATGTAGGACAAAAATATTAATTAGCATTTTAAATGGAATTTTTATAAATGAATACAAAATTACTTTTAGAGATAATTCCTGTTGGAATTTTTGTGTGTTCTACATCTCATATGACAAGGAAGTAAAATCAGTATTTGAATGTTGCCCTTCTATTATGTTATGGCGTGATCGGTATGGTGGTGGCCTGCCACCCGGGTGGCCGTGCGTTCGATTCTCGGGCATTCCACTGAGGGGTCAGAAATGTGCATTTCTGGTGATAGAAGTTCACTCTCGACGTGGTTCGGAAGTCACGTAAAGGCGTTAGTCCCGTTGCTGAATAACCACTGGTTCCATGCGATGTAAAAACACCATACAAACAAATAGATTTATCCGGTCTCTTAAGTTTACGTCAAATGAGCTGCCTGTCAATCATTCTTGTGTGAATAGTAATAATGACTATGGTTCGCGATTCGCTTCATTCAGCATCACGGTAGGGAAAAATGCGATGGTCCTTTATTGATAGTAAGGAAATGTACTTGTTTATGAAACTACCCAGAGGAGGCTATGTGTCACCCGTGTATCTGGGCCAGATAGGAAGATGCTGGTATCTTACGCATCCGTTTATTGTGTTCTATTTTTGGCAGTGAATAAACGCCGAATTAAAATAAAATGTATACTTTGATGTGATTTCCAGTTATCGAGAAATTAATTTTGACGCAGTATTGAAATTTTATTACAAGATACGAATAGGGATTAAGGGGCTGAGAAGGCTAAGGTGTATTATGACGGTAGTTTTTCAGGCACTTATTTCCATAATCTGTCATCAAAATTCCTCTGCTTCTGAGGAGCCATGAGGGAAGAGCAAAAAATCTCTCTCATTTATATCACAGCGCTAGAAAATGAGTTCGTTGTGTTTTATTCATAGAATACATATGATGTAAAATATAAATGAAATGAGTGACCGTTTCAAAGTGGCCAACTGGGATGGTCAACCGATTGGTTCAGTCTTTTGTTCAGTTTACTTACAAACTGACGACTTTGTTGTCTTCGTATTTTCTCATGGAATCGTTTAAGCTATTTCTGCGTAAGAGCCAATTGTTTCATCTGTTCTTAAAGGATTTTTCCGGTCTCATTTTATCCCATCTCCTTTCATACCACAATGCTAGTTTCGATTGCAAGTTTCAGTAACCCCCAATTTGTTTTGAGGCAGGAACCAACCCTACACTTAACCCCGCCCCCTTCTTATCTCCGGAACTGGGACCGGCATGAGCGCAGAATTCCTCAGGGCAGTCGCCATTAAGGAATCAGCCGACACGAGACTTAAAGCGTAATGAGACAAGAAAAGAAGCGGCATTGTCAAAGCAACGAGAGCCCTCGTCGGCTTTATTCAGCTTGTTGCAAACGGAACGCAGCTGACGAGCGTTCATCATTACGAAGCCCGATAACGGAAGGCGCCCTCTGCTCCTTTGCCTGTTCCTCCTCACTCACGACGGACGAAGGCGGCCTGACAAAGGACGGCGACGTCTCGATTTAGCCAGCGGTCGGAAATAGCTCGTTGCTTGCTCAGTCAGTGGCTGCTTGCACCGCGAATGAGGGGAAGCACGGTAGGAAGCATGTCTGAAAATAGGACGAGCGTGGTGCTTGAGTGTGATAATCACGTATTGAAATGCTGAAAGGAAGGTCCTAAGATGCATGAAATTTAGGATAAGCGTGCTCCTTTGGTGTTCCAAAAGCTTATTGATATGTTTAAAAGGTCTTAAAGTACATGAAAATTAGGATACGCGTGATCTTTGAGTGTAATAAACATGTATTGAAATGTTAAAAAAAAGAGGTCCTGGAATACGTATTGAAAAGGGTAGAAAGACGTCCTGGGATATATAAAATGCCAGAAACATCTTATAATACACAAGAAATAGCCTTAATATATGGAGATAAAGATTTGAGATTTGTCTTAGAATTGCAATGTGGAAAAAAGGATCCAAATGTGTGTGTGTATGTGTGTCCTATATATATATATATATATATATATATATATATATATATATATATATATATATATATAAATTGTGCCGAAGTGTGTTCAGATATACGAGGAACATGGCTTAAATGAGAAATATAATAACTAACGTAGAATTGACATAAGAAAAAACATCCCAATATGCGAAAAATGTGCACTGTTGACGGAAATCATTGTATGTATAAGGGGAGAGAGAGAGAGAGAGAGAGAGAGAGAGAGAGAGAGAGAGAGAGAGAGAGAGAGAGAATGTTGTTTGTCGCTGTCAGGTCAAGTTCATGGTCATGAACTGGTTGCATGTCAAAACAAACCCAGACGCTTGGGAGCTCAGTTTTTGTAACGAGAAAACAGCTTCAGGGAGCTACTATGAGATTCAGGGCCTCTGTAACACGGGTTTTTCGCAATAACTTTTTATCTATGAAGTTGCAGTTCATAAATATAACGCTTATTCAGAATACACATTATATCTACACATAAATTTTGACTGTATTCTGCATTACGTAGGTTGAATAAATTTGGTACTTATAATGTAAAAGTTACATAACTTATGACAGCATTTCTTCCCTCTTTCTCGATGGATGATTGGCTATACGTAATGAAGGCTGTACCTCTGGCAACAATGGCATACAAATTTAAATACAAGCAAAGCAGCACACCTTTATGAACTCTGAAACCTCTCCACTGATAATTGTCATAATGAACAAACCAACGAAATATGCTAGTAAATACAAAAACACTTCGATTATTAGTCTAACTCCCAAAATAAGTTTCCTAAGAAATTACAGTCTACTTTATAGGTCACAATCAGATTGACAAGATGTAGGGAATAGTTGGTAATTTTCAAAAACATAGTAGACAAGCTTGATTTGATAACTGCTATATCCAATGTCATGCAATTTTTATTTATTGGCTATCTACCTATTTACTGAAAAAAAAAATAGCCGGTACCGCATTTTGGCTTTAAACCTTCACCAATAACGATCGTCAGAATGATGACTTCATGAGGCTCCACCCACTTTGGCCTCGTTATAATTCAGGATAACACTGAAGGCTATCATGGGCATTGTTGGATTAGAAAATTTAACTTCTGGCTATAAAAACTCATTTCTCGAGTAGTTGTAAGAAGTGCTAAATGCTCCTCAAGGATCCCAGCAGTTGGCCTAAACGTTTAATTCATGTACATTACTGCTATACTGTTGCGGCACTACTGCTACAGATACCCCACCCACATCTATGTATCGTTCCACCATTCATAAAATCTTTGGGTTTCAGAGCCGATGGAACAAGGTGAATGAGTTTCTGCCTGGTGGATGGGCGGGGCAACATTTCGTCAAAAGGTGTTTACGTTGCTTACGTAATGAATGTTTTTCGACTCTTGTCTCGTAATCATTGGCCATGGCGTCGGCTAGATAATTTTTACTCTCTAAAAATTAAAACCATCGGGTTTAGGTTATTGATAATGCTGAAAAAATTTGTGTGTGGTTGTAAAATATACATATGTCAACTTTCAGCTACATCCGATGCTTTGATAAGGAGCAAAGTCCAAAAAACCGTGTTACAGAGGCCCTGAATCTCATAGTAGTTCAGTTTTGTTTTTATTATTATAATATTATTGGCTCCCACAAAACCGACCCTATTTTTCATTGGCTCTTAGCAGAGTCATAATCAACCAATCAGAAGTCAGCTCTGAACACTAAACCTATATTATTATTATTATTATTATTATTATTATTATTATTATTATTATTGAAAAACAGTAGGCTTATATACAAAAGCAACAAAATTAAGTCACAGGAGGGTAGTAGAAGTGCGCTTTATCAGAGAGATCAAAGTAATTGAAGGAAACAAAGGTTTTACCTCAGAAGATCCCATAAGCCGAGCTTTGATATTAAAAGAAGCTAAGATTGACCCTGCTGACCTGGAGATTAGGTTTCCTGCCCAACAGACTTTCGGTGACCACACCCTTACCACAAGGGTGAATCCCATTGACCATCAGCTCAGGATATCAGAGCGACAAGAGGGGATTGGCAACTCTCAGAAAACCAGAACAGCCATCGCATAAATGACAGCACAACGAGAAGAAGTTCCAGAAGACTGCTGGGCCTTGACCCAGGCTAACATCCCAAACATCTCTTGAGAATGGGCCACAGAAGGGCCTGAAAGTACTCGAGTGTGGAGTAAAACTTAATGTAAATACTTAGAAGTAAACAAGTTACAAATTGAATTTGTGGGTTTCTTTTTCAATCGTCAGAAGAAAACTGAAAGAAGTTTTTGTTTGGTTCATTATTATTATTATTATTACT
>NC_087204.1:76548703-76565987 GCF_015104395.2 Macrobrachium nipponense
TTTCTTTTTAACTTAACATTTTATCTCCTCCGTCTGATTGGTTTTTATTATCCATGGATTCCCATGTCTTTCCCATCTGGCCATTTTCATCCTTCGAGTCTCTTTATCGTCACCGCCTTTTCATTTTTTCTCTTCTTGGTCTTCCTTCGTCTCCCAAATGTTTTTTCTCTCTCGGTCTTCCTTTCCCCAAATGTTCTCTCTTTCTTGGTCTTCTTCTCCATGGGATTGGGCGTCGCTAATCCTTCCTGGGTTCCAGTTCGACTTCTTAATGATTCTATCCACCTGAGATTCATTATCGTTAACATTGTTAAGACGACTCCCTGCGCCTCCAGGCTACTGCAGAAAATAGAAATGCTACTACTGCTACTAATAATAATAAGAATATTATTATTATTAGTAGTAATAGTATTATAATAATTGCTACTACTACTACTACTACTACTACTACTACTACTACTACTAATAATAATAATAATAATAATAATAATAATAATAATAATAATAATGAAGAAACGAAAGAAAATCAAAAGAAATGCGGGATTTTTATTTACACTTTCACCTATATCCAAGTGCCATGTACAAACCCTTGAAAAGAATCCATCCTCTTTCTCTGTAGCTCTCAACTTCTACGAATCAATAAAGAATCCGTAACTTGACTCTTACCTATTTTTTTTTTTTTTTTTTTGTCCCCGAGCCCACTTTTTTTTTCTTTTTAACTTCTTCAGACCCCAATCAAATTCGACTTCCCTCTTCGGAACCGCCACTGTGGCCTTCAAAGAGGAAAGATGTACAGGGGACTTTTTTTTATTGTGTATATTTGATTTCATTTATTTATTCTTTTATGTCCTTTCTGGTGGACATCTGGGAGCCTTTTGTTATCGCCTGCGATATCCCAGAGGCCTTCGACAGAGTCTGAGGCTTAAGGCTCTTTTAGCCATTCTTCCAGCTTAGAGCTTTACTATGCCTCTCTCTATACTCATCTCGAGAATTGCATATATATATATATATATATATATATATATATATATATATATATATATATATATATATATACTATATATATGTATATGTATATGTATATATAACCGGTCTCTGTCTTTTGTTGTTGAGGGCGCAATTCCTGTTTCTTCTCCGCATTTGGATTGTGTATTTTGATAATCTGTTCTCATTTTATTAAACTTATTCTTTATGTTTTTTTAATTGTTTTTAATTATCGTTTCCTCAATGTCCTTTTTATCGAGTTTCTGTCAGTCGTGCTTGAATCATGACACGTTCTACCTCTCTTCATTCTCTTCTTTCACAGTAAATTTTGCCATCAAACTTGTTTAGGAAATGTGTCATGATATTTATACTGTCATTTTCTGGAATAGTCGATAATTTAATTTTTATTTCCGTAACCATCACATGGCTCTCGACAATGCATATATCCTTTCGAAATATTGTCCACATTTTTCTTGCTGTCTGTTTTGATTTCCCTCCTCAAGTTAAAAGCAAAATCTTTCAGTCACACACTTCAGTTACATTCAGACCTTGTAAAGTAAGTTGCAAGTTTTAGTGATTTTTTTTTCTTTGCAAGTCAGGGATTGTGTTCAAGCTTCGTCTTTTATCCATGTGAATTGACATGAATATGAACATATAAACTGACATGGCAGATTTACCCTGCGCTCACAACGCATATGAATTTTCTTTGTCGATCCTTTAAGGTATCCTAACACTATATTTTATTTTCGTCCATTGATCAGAAATCTTTCAACGTACCGGTCATCTTTTTATGCCCAGTTGAACCATGAACTTTTTGCATATAGTTTCTTCTCGGTGTCTTCATTGTTTTCTACTTTTAGTATCTTTAAACTTTAGTTCGTCCATTAGAGAAGGATGTCAGGTCATTAGCATCATTTTCTGCAGCACTTATCCCAACATCTCACAGGTTAAATGTGATCCTCATCGCCAACGTACCTGATATGCGCACCTTTGCTCCCCTGTACCAGGAAAGCTTTACAACTTGACCAATACACTGTAGGCCACGTTCCCCTTGAATATACTACGCCGAACCTCGTGCTCCGTGAATGAGGGAACAGTTGTTTTGAATATTATACTTTGGCTACATCCACAAAAGATGCTTTGGTATTGGTAGGATTTCGACGATCGGTCTTGCTTTTTCTTCTAAATCGTTAACATTTACCTCCGTTAATGGCTTTGGTCGTTGATTTCGTTATTCTCTTGGTCCTGTATGCTTTGCTCGTTTTCGCGTTCGTCTTAGTATGCAGACCTCAACATATTAAAAGGTTCATCCTACAACTTTGTGCTCACTCCATCGAGACACGAGGCTGCACATTTTTAGATAAAAGGAGAGAAAGAGAAAGATTTTTTTTTTCTCACAGTAGCAGAAATAGGGAGTATCTTCTCATGCTAACACACACACACACACACACACACACACAGAGAGAGAGAGAGAGAGAGAGAGAGAGAGAGAGAGAGAGAATGGGATTATCCAGTAAAGAGAAAGTGAGTGATGGGGCTTGACCCTTCTCATTGTAGCTGTCGAAGAGGAAAAAGGAAAGCAGGGTTAACCCTTTGACGAACTCCTCCACCCCTCCCCCCTTCCTCTCCACCCCTTCCAACATCCTCTCCATGTTTGAACCCTTTAAGAAGAAGGAAGCTGCAAGGAATAATAGAGCTGCCACTCAAAACCGCTCTTCAAGGCCGCGTTCAAGTGCTCATAATTACAGTCAAGGGGTGTTGGTGTTCTCGGTGGCGCAATTAAACTCGCTGAGAAGGTGAAAGGACAGGCCTATCTCCTTTGCTTTCCTTTCTCTCTCCTCTCTCTCTCTCTCTCTCTCTCTCTCTCTCTCTCTGAAATGTTATAAAAATCAAATGTAATGGAGTCAAATATCTTGAATTGCTCTCTCTCTCTCTCTCTCTTTCTCGGGCAAGTGTTAATGAAAGGAAACCCCTTCGATTTGAAAAGGATTGGTTTCAAGCTTCTCCAATAATCTTCATGACATAAAACCTGCAAACTCTGAAAGACCTCTGAGTAAGAAAACCTCTAGCCCGAGGTTTCAGGACCTTTCTTGAAGTTTGCGTGATGTTGTAATCAGTAAAAGTAAACTTCGTTGGGTCTTGTCAGTAATTATTTGCTTGATAAGCAAGAATGCTGATAGTATCAGCGCACGAGCTCACATTACCACCCATGGGAGGGACTGGGCGTACGCCTGGCACCCTTATCCTAAAATCCTAGCTTCGGAACGTGAGGATGGTACCTCTCTGAGGCTCTGCATTTAAGCCATATGCGAACGATATTATTATTATTATTATTATTATTATTATTATTATTATTATTATAGTTAATGGGGTTGTTTTAATACCTGTATGTCTTTACAGGCGCAGGACGTTAATTAACAATTACCATATCGTTGATAAAAGTAATGATGATCAAAATCATAGTATACGAATGATTAATTAGTCATGAAAAGTAATCAGGTCTCCCCAACGACTGTGGTCATCGACTGATGATTTCCTCCGCTGATTAACTTTTGAATTATCTCACTGGTTTTGTTTTCTCAAAGACCCGTTCAGCAGCATCCCTGTTTTTCTTTGGAGGTTGCATAGTCTCTCTCTCTCTCTCTCTCTCTCTCTCTCTCTCTCTCTCTCTCTCTCTCTCTGTCTTTGATCTTGAACTTTATATCGGGATGAGGTTGCCTGTTCAGTAGACTCTGGTGGAAGAGAAAAATAAAAAAAGGTTGCTAATGAAATTAATACGATAGTATAGATGAAGAGATTTGGCTGCCATTTTCGTTACTTTGCTTTGTTGACGACCATGGTCATTGTGACAGCAGATAGTTTTTTAAATTACTCACCGCTATTTATAATTTCGTTACCTTTCACTAACACACCCATCCAGTTAATGACGAAAAAGCCATTCACAATTGTAAATAGTTATAACATATAATCAGGATTGGCTGATGGATGAATAGTCAGGCATATATCGACTATGACAAACACAGCAAGTATCTTTTCACGAACAGGAAATGAGAGGGAACTGTAAGCGTGGCACCAACGGACGATTCTAATTACTGGAATCGTGGAAACAGTCACAGAACAAGCTCAATTTTCATCTGCCCCATTGAGCCCAAGCATTATTTGCAAAGTAAACACTGGGTCGTTTCGTGTTATTCGTGGAGCACCGACAGATCTGTATTTTACTACGATAATTTTTAATAATCTGTTCAATTGCAAATTAGGATGCTAGTGCCAAACATCAAACTTGAAAGCACTCATATTAGTTTTTATCTTATCCGTATATGCAATTATTTTCAAGATTCACTTTCAGAGTGCACTGGCATACTCCACACTTCAAAATGTCATTTAAATCCTTTAATTACGGATTTATATATCGAGAGAGAGAGAGAGAGAGAGAGAGCGCTCTGGTTCCTGCCCTTTTGCAACGTAGATTTTTACTAGAATATATTTTTTTTACTCTAGATATACCATTTTAACGGAACACCAGTTCCATCTATGTTTTGTTAACACCGGCAAATCGGGTTCTTTCCTGATTAACGATTTTTGTAGTAAGGAATACTCTTGCTATTCCTTTTGTGTTTGTATTCTCTGAGAATAAGTGCCGTCCGTCGAGGAATAGAATGTGTTTGTTAAACATGTCTACTCTGCTACAGCAGGAATTGCCAATTCAAGAAAATCGAGGTCAGTGAATAGCAAAAGAGAGATATTTTCCCTCTTGCTCTTGTATATGAAAACTGTTGGCTTGTTTATAATTTTTCCTCTCTTTTTAGCTGTTATAATTCTGAAAGCATTCTATTCTCTCTCTCTCTCTATCTCCTCTCTTTAGCTATCAAAAATCTTGCAACTAATATAGTCCTCGCTCTCTTCTCTCTCTGTCTCTCTCTTTTAGCTATCATAAATCTGCAACTAATATATTCTCTCTCTCTCTCTCTCTCTCTCTCTCTCTCTCTCTCTCTGCGTGTTTGTAGATATGCGTAACGCATGAATGCGTGCAGGCACGATTACCTTCTTCCCTAATTATGCATCATGTAATCCAGATCTCTGTTCTGTTGTTCCGCCCCGGAAGGAAGGAAGTCTCGAGAACATTGGCCGACTTCCTCCTCGGAACTCCAGACTCAGGGGCTTAAGATGCATTTCTCTTAATTTAATTTCCAGCCGCAGTTAATATTCACGAGTCACTGAAGGTGGGTGGGGGAGTCGGGGGTGGGGGCGAGTGAACGGGATTTAGAGGGTGGGTGGTGGTGGTTGAAGGGCGCGGGGGCGGGGGGGGTATATGGAGGTGGTTTGGGGGTTGATTTGTGAGTGAAGGGGGCGTGGTTAGAGGGTGTGGGTTGGGTGGAGTGGAAGGCGTGGTCGTTGGAGGATGGTTAGGGGTGAGTGAAATGGGGGTTTAGGGGGAGGGGTGTGATCTCGAACGAGCTCCGGTGAAGCACAGTGATGAGGATCTAGACTACTATATGCTAACGAGTGAGTAAATAATTGATGTCTAATATTATTAGTATTAAAAATGAAAGGAGTTAGTCATAATATTAAATTCGTTGCAGTTTTTTATGCAGAATGTATGATCAACCTTTCAAATAAGCGTCCCCAGAAAAGAATTTCCATACGTAGAAAAAGTGTAAAAACAGAGGCAAGTAATGAAAGATATTGATGAAAATAGGAAAGTATAGAAGTAAATATGAACACATTTTCGAATACACAGCTAAGGGGAGACTTACATAGGACTTCAGACTCCTGTGTGCTGTTCTTGTCAGAATCATGTAGTGAAGTCTACTCTCTCTCTCTCTCTCTCTCTCTTTTACACACACGCATATATATATATACTATATATATATATATATATATATATATATCTATATATATATATATATATCATATATATTATAGATATATATATAGATAGATAGATAGATAGATATAGATATATATAATATGTATGAGAGTTAAGTGTGGAAATGTGTATAAGAGATAAGTGTGGAAGACTCGTAAATACAAGCAAATAATACAAGCTTATGTGTGTTTGAACTATGCATGTATATATTGATGTATAAGCATATCGAATATGAAAATAATTATTTTTGTGTTTTCTAAGTACGTCCCACTTATCTTATTTTGAACTGGATTCAGTAGTTTTAATTAGTAAGACTTGCTCAATAAAATGGGTTTGCGAAAGAACTGAGTCTTTATCGTAGAATTTAAAACAGCATTATCACATAACTTAAATAATAAACGAATTGATATTTTTGTTGCTTCTTTGAAGGATGAGGTACGTATAATCGACCTTATAAATGGCAACGCCCTTCCCTGCTCCCGAGACGGGCAGGTTTAGGGGCTGAAGTCACATTGCTAAATGCTCTATTGGGTATCTCTCATATACTCTCGCTATAAATCTATCTCTCTCTGCATGGTTCCTATCTTTACATTCAGCTTCAAATTTCAGTTACTTGAAGTGGGTCAAGCTGACCAACTTTTCGGGTAAGACTAAACTAAATGCTTCTGTAGAACTGTAAAGTAGACAGTAGTTCTTTTTCATTTTAAATACACCATTATATATTTGCTAAAATGTCAAATAAACGGCATTGTATTTAAAAATCTTTGTAAATTTGTTGAGTTCAAACATTATTTCTTGTTTGTTAAAATAAAAGATCATTAATATTCAGCGAAGTAGTTTGGTAGAAACCTTTGATCGCTTGTTCAGTATGTTGTTTCAAAAGTCACGTTTCTAGAAACTTATTGCTTTTTATGGCCTCTCGTCATTTTCTCTCTCAACGCCAACATATCAGGTCATTAGTTTCCACTTTTTCATTATTATTCATATTTTACTCATAATTTGTGAAATGGAAAATTATTTCAACAAATGCTTCATATATTTCAACTTTATCTTTTTTTTACTATATCAGAGAAATTATGCTACTTCCTTTCACTTATATTGTAAAACACTTATTCCTTGATCAAACTACCATCCTTCCCATCTACCCCAAAGTACCCGTATGAATCAACCACCTGTATTCTTCTGCAGTTTAAATAAACATTTTTTTTCACTCCATCCTTAGGACCATTAAACAGCCTTTGCAACATGGCACACCCTCTTCGCAGATCTTCGCATACATCAAACTTACCTACCGTCTTCGTTTTATAAACTTCCGTATAAAGAATTGTCACTTTTGAAATAAGAACCGTACGCCATACACGAGAGCGCTCGGTACCTCGTCTTTAATTTTCACCTTTGCTTGTGGTTATTCTACGTATATATTTGTCACGTGCAGTTTGGTGACTTGTTGCTTGGAATCAGAAGTGTGTAATTGATCTCAGTAAATGACTTCTACATATTACATTCTCAACTCCCCACATGCACTGCATAGCTATCAATTTTTTGACGCTTTTACCAGATCCATGTGCTCTATATTCAGCTTTTGCCTTTATTCCAAGGCTTCTCACACAATTCTTTTAGAAAAAACGCACCCTCCCAGTACTTCTTCTACCTGTGGTACTTTCTCAAAAAAAAAAAAAAAAAAAAAAAAAAAAAAAAAAAAATCAAATCAAACCCTTGGCCAAGTGGACTATGCAATGTTATGCAATTATGATTCTTATAGTCACTTTTCTCAGTTTTGCATTTAAACGGAAGAAGAGAGATTCATCATAGCTATTTCTTTGACACTTGCTCCTCATCCAGAAATGCTTTTGACAGATATAATAGAAGTTCGCACTTTTATTCCATATATTACTGACGCCATTCATTTATTTTATTGCATGTTCGACAATCTTTCTCATAAGTGTTTTCAAATTAACATCAACTTGTTACCCTCTAGCATAGTTTAGGATAGAAAGACATAGATCTGAATATGCATGTAAATGAGTGAATAACTTGATCACGAAGTATATAAAACGTGATGTATGTATAAATAAAGGTTTTGCCACGAAGGAAAAATGAAAAGCGAGATAGCCAAGCACTTTCGGTCTAGTGCGACTCTTTACTCAGGGTCGCAACAGACCGAAAGTGCTTGGCTATCTCGCTTTTCATTTTTCCTTCGTGGCAGAAACCTTTATTTATGTAAATGAGTACATCATTCATACATATACATACACGCACATATATATACATAAATACACACACACAGATATATATATATATAGTATATATATATTATATATGTGTGTGTGTGTGTGTGTGTGTGGTGTGAATGTGCAAGTGTCTATGTGTATTTACAAATATAAAAGATTTTCATTTAAAGACAAAAATCGAAATAATTACAAAGGAATACTTTCCATTTTATGTATTTATATATGTATACACACCACACACACACACATATATATATATGTATAAATATATATATGATATATTTATTTATATAATATATATATCTATATATATATATACTATATATATATATAATATATATATATATATATATATATATAATATATTATATATATGTATGTAGTATGTATGTATGTATGTATGTATGAGAGAGAGAGAGAGAGAGAGAGAGAGAGAGAGAGAGAGAGAGAGAGGAGGAGGCTGGAGGTGGACATGAAATGCTGAAAAAGTGTGAGCATGTCACGGCTTTTCAAATATATGCAAATGAAGTCATTCCACGTGCCTTAATGAAGCGCGAAATGTAAAGCATCTCACAATAAACGGGCATTTCTGAATGTTGCGCCAAATGCCACCAATTTCCGATCCTGACCCTTTTCCTAAAGAGGTTTCAGTGGATATTGCATATGAAAGGAAATTCCAGTCAAAGGGTTTGGTCTGTCAGATGTTCATATCATTTTGAGAGTAACCAAGTTTGCCTTTCATCCCGAGCTTTCCAAAGTTTAGCATAAATTTATTCTTTTATGGAATACGCATGTCCTGTTTGTAGCATGTCT
Source organism: Macrobrachium nipponense (assembly GCF_015104395.2). NCBI lineage: Eukaryota > Metazoa > Arthropoda > Malacostraca > Decapoda > Palaemonidae > Macrobrachium > Macrobrachium nipponense. The sequence continues at coordinate 76,557,599 of NC_087204.1, forward strand.
GAATTTGTTAGGGGTTCATGCTAATTCAGGTATGTACTATGCAAATCAGTTGTAAGCCACATCTATACATACACACCACATTTATATATATATATATATAATATATCTATATATATATATATATATATAATATATTATATATTTAATATATATTAATATATAATATAAATATATATATAATAATTATATAATTATAATAAATTACACTTATTGAAACTCCTCTGATCTTGTCTTATTTTAAGTGGATACATAATAAATAGCTTCCATCCTTAATAATCATTATTATTCATGTTTTCTCAGCTTGTGATTAACTCACTTCCAGAGTTTCTTTGTCTTCCCTGTTTTTTACAACCTTATCTTCGGCTTCTCTTTTGTTTTAAGCGTTCTTCCATTCCAGTTTGTTTTCTTTATGCTGTTGCAAATTAAGGTGAATTAAGGTCGCATGACAAGCACATTGATTGAGCCTTCAATGTCAGTCAGCGCAGCATCTAACAATTTGTTGCAATCGAGCAAACATGACTTGTAGTTGATGAAAAATTTTTATATATTTTCTTCATTTAATTATTCTTTGTATTAGAATTAAGTTACAAGAAAAGAAAAAGATAACAGAATGCAAGTTAAAAATTGATAATGTCTTAAAATAAGTCGTAAATACTTTAAAAATAAAACCGACGGGTGCAATGTAACAAGCATTTAGGTTAAAAATTGATAAACTCTGAAGAAAGTCTTTTAGACTTAAAAAAAAAAACAAGAACATCTGCATAAAAAAAAAAACAAGAACATCTACATAAAAAAAAGAACGTCTGCATTGCAACCCCACAATTTAAAGACTCGTTTCCATCATTGGTTGTCAATATATTTTGATCAGTTAACCAATGTTTGCTCCTGTAACAGCAACTCAATACGTTGAGCACATTCAACAGCACTTCTATAACTTCACTGCTAACTTCTAACGTCTGTTGAAGGTTTGGGAGAGTTTTCCCAAACTTCGGAAAATTTAAAATGCCACATCTCTATGTAAGGAGGGGAGATGATCAGTCATTCTTAGTTTCATGTTTTTTTTTTTTTTTTCTTTTTTGCTAGAGGTATGTCATCTCTCTCATTTTGGTGAATCGCAATGTTAGATGGCGGAAAAGTTCCCCCTTTTGTTAACAAATCAATGAGCGCATGACGTTTAAATTATTTTTTTTATTTTGACTCTCGCACAAAATCCAATTTCTTCAAAATCTTTGTATATATGGACATATTAAGTTCATAGCTTGGCGTTTAGTTGTTAGTCTGCTGTATTCACTAATGGGGTCTGGAAAGTTTGCTTCTATATTTCCTTGCCAGACAACAGCTTTTCCGATTTGGATCCATTAACGTAGATTTTTTTTTTTTCCTTATGTTTGCAAACGCGTTCAGAAATAATTTTTCCTTGGCAGTTATTCTTCTTCTTCTTCCTCTTCGGCATTTCCCATGTGGGCGCTGTTTATTAGTCTTCTCCATCTTGTGCGATCATGCGCCATGACCTCACTCACGTTCCTCTCTCGCATGTTCTTGTTCACTGTGTCTCTCCATCTCATTTCTGGTCTACCTCTCTTCCTTGTTCCGGGCACTTCCATGTTCATGGTTCTTTTACATACAGAATCCTCGTCTCCTCCCATGACATGCCCAAACCATTGCTAATCGTCTCTGTTGCAGCTTCTTTGATACTTCTGTCACTTTCACCGTTCCTCTTATGAAGTCATTCTTTATCGTGTCTCTCCTCGTCACTCCGCACATTCAACGTCACATTCTCATTTCTGCCACTTCCATCCATCTCTCCTGTGCTTTCCTCAAGGGCCATGTTTCACGACTGTACATCAACGCAGGTCTGACATTTTTCCCTTCAGCTTTACATTAAATCTTTTGTCACATGGCACCCCTGAAGCTTTCCTCCAATTGTACCAAGCTGATGGTATTCTGTGGTTCACTTCCTCCTCCATCCCTCCACAATCAGTGACCCACGACCCAAGGTGCTTAAAGGATGTAGCTCTTTTTACTTCTTCCTGTTCTAACTTAATATATTTATTTATTTATTTATTATTTTTTTTTTTTGCTCTTAGATTTTTGTTGGTGTATCCATGGTAAAATATGATCATCAAATTTCAACTGCCATATTTAGAAGGGGTTTAAGGACCTTGCATCAAAATGTCCTGAATCATTATTTTCAGCGTTGACCAGAGAATCTAACTAAATAATTTGCGGCGTTGAACTATATTCATCGATAGTGATCATGAAATACATTTCTTGCGAACATGACGTAATTTTTAGGTCCCAAAATCTCCAGCACCCCTCCCCCCAACCTCCATCAGCGCATCCACCGTCAAACTAGGAAATCTGTTAGTGTTGTTCATATGAAAGAACGTAATATTCCTTTACCGTTGTCTTGCCATCTTTCAGGAAAAGTCGCATCCTTTGTCAGCGGCGGCATAAGAGAAGTGTAGAAACCAACAACGCGACCCAGGGGCGTTACTCCTTTCCTGCTCAAATTATTTATGTGGAAAATACTGTATTCATCGTCGAGATGAATAGGAAAGTCGAGAAGCGAGACCACTAAACTCTCTCCAAGGATGGAAAAGTTTTGGAGGTTAAACTTCTGGCCTGAGAAGTTTACAGACCACCTCAGTGTGACTATTGGAGCATTGTACCTCTTTTCTTGCTTTCTCGTCTGGTTTTTTGATATTATATATATATATATATATTCTATATATATATATATATATATATATATATATGTGTGTGTGTGTGTGTGTGTGTGTGTGTTTATGTGTATGTGTTTCTATATATATACGTATATATATATATATATATATATATATATATATTACTTTATATAAATTATACATATATAGTGTGTATGTGTACGTACGTGTGTTTATCGGCCTGATCCAGAACTGGAGGCAAAAGGCGCTGGTCAGTTTTAGCGTTCTTTTTCACTTTACTTACGTAGCTATGCGCCAGTTAATTTCCGCTTGAAAGATGCGTTCGTTTCCTGCTTTTAAAAACGTTCGAGGCTTCTCGTTTCATTAGGCTCTTTTAAAATAAAGAAAAAGAAAACAAGTGGAAAACCTGCTCTGTTTTCCCAGAGTGCTAAAGGCATATTTTTCAGTCTTTACTTTTATTGTAAGGTCTCTAACTTTTATTTCTGATTTATTCCGAGTCTGGTTGATTGTTTGTTCTTTACGTGCCTGTCCGTACGATGTCTTAAAAGGTTATTGATGGCATCAAAGGATTGAGAGTCTGTCCGCGATGAGGAAATGTTTATAAGAGTTTGAGATGGATGCGAATACGGATATATATATTATATATATATATATATATCTATATATAATATATATATATATATATATATGAGTCATATCACATTACCGTGATTTATATACATACATCGAACTACAAATGTCCTTTAATATCTAATTCGCTCTACCTCGGAATTAATATATTTTCATATATGTTAACCGAAGGGGAATTTTTTAGTCGATAAGAAATTTGTCGGTTCACGGGCGCGAACCATTGAACCACAAATTCAAGACGGCAGTGATGCCTTTAAACCACACGGTGGCGGTGTGGTTTAAAGGCTTCGCTGTGCGCCCTGAATTTGTTGGGTTCGATGGATCGCGCCCGTGAACCGACAAATTTCTTATCGACTAAAAATTCCCTTTCGGTTAACATATATGAAAATATATTAATTCCGAGGTAGAGCGAATTAGATATTAAAGGACATTTGTAGCTCGATGTATGTATGTATTGTATGTGTGTGGTATATATATATTATTATATATTATACATACATACATACATACATATACATACCTACATACATAAACACACACACACACACACCACACACATATATATGTGTGTGTTTTATATATGTATATAATAAGTTATATAAAATGTATATAGATATTTATATATAGATATACTATATATAGATATATTATATACTATATATATGTGTGTGTGTGTGTGTGTGTGTGTGTGTGTGTGTGTGTGTGTGTGACACCGTATATATATCGAGGAATTCCTATCTATGAACAACCTCCAGTTTTGTATTGTATAATGCTGTAGGTGGCGTCAATAACTTGGATGTTGTGACGGCGTTTAGTAGGCACAATTCAATTATTGGTGTAGAATTAATTAATTTCGGAGTTATGTTCTCTATATGTTGTCTCTCAATATATTTGTAAGCCATTTCTACCTTCAGTACTAAAACTGTTCTTTGTATCGTGAAGGTTATTCTTCGCTTAGTTGACAATTGCATACTATGGCAAAGAGACTTCAGTGCCAGTTGCAGTTGCAGAGGTGAGATGCCTAATGTCGCTGGAGGTTGTCAAGTCGCTTTTTAAGGGGGAGTTTGGGAGCTGTTAAGCATTACCGTTGTGACATATAATAAATTTCACAAGAAGCAATAGACATTGCTTCTGAGAGAAGGTTCGTATTGAAAACGCTTGGTAGGAATGAGAATATTCCTTAGAGAAAGATAAAGAGAAAATGTTTAAATTTTTCAGATTTTTCTTGCTTAAGCTTTGTATTTGCCAATCCGGTTGGCTCCATTTAGTTGTTTCTTCGTAATTGTAAATCCCTAAAAGTTTATCTTACAGACTGGGGATGATATATATATATATATATATATATAGTATAATACTATATCTATATATATATATATATATATATATACGTATATATATATATATATGTATATATGTGTGTGTGTGTGTGTGTCTGTGTCTACATATTTGTTGTCAGTTGATATTATGAAAACAGCTCTCTCTCTCTCTCTCTCTCTCTCTCTCTCTCTCTCTCTCTCTCTCTCTCTCTCTCTCTCACTATGTCTTCATCACAGAACCCGAGCAATCTGTCCGAAGACGCACGATGGTGCCAAGGAGCGCCAAGCTGCTTATAACGTAATATCGTATTATGTTTCCCGATATTTGAAGGGATCTGGCTTCAATTAATCCCGGGGTAATTTACTAGATGCACAATAACATCCAGCCCCTGCCATGTTTGCTTTGAACGTGTTGGCCATCCACATTGAGCGTAATGGAAACAGTGCAGGTGGTTTTTTCTCCCATATATCCGTTCCTTTTTATATTAATTATTTTTACCCCTGCCAACTAAATGGTCTTGAAGATGAGTATTTACCTAATCAAGTTTGTTTGTTTATTTGTTTGTCAACAACAGAGTACTGAAAGTCGTCGGCTTATGTGAGGTTTTATGTTTGGCCGACTTCGACATTTGATTTTAATTTAGTCTTGATTGTCTTAATTGTTTATCAACATTGAAAGATAAATATGACAGGTTTTCTGATTTTCTAAACTGAAACGTAAATGTCAAGATCTTGATGATAATTCAGGTTTAGAATTGCTATGGAAATCACTGTTTGTAGGATTCCACGCTCGATGACAAAATGGATGCTAATTAAGTCTGCTTTGGCTGAAGTATATGACGTAAAAGTACTATATGATGTCTACTGCACGAGTAGAAAGTTGTGCCTAATAGATGAGCTGCTTTTGAAGGTATCTTACGAAATTGATGTAAAATTGTTACATCAATTTGATTACGAACCACAGTTGAAATTCCAGTTGATTAAAACAAAATCAAGAATCTATAGAATATATCCTATAACGGATTGTGCAAAAGCGCCCTGTTATTGCGCCTGATCTAGATTCATTTTACTCATGAACGACTGCTAAGAAAATTGTGGTAAATATCGATTAAAATCACTTTCTCATTATTCAAGGATATTTCAATTTACATGTTGAAGTCCACAAGTTTCATTATTTTTCCTATTTACTCTTATTGCACGAAAAGAAAAAATAATAATGATAAAAAAAATCATGATAATCGAATAAAAAATGGTATAAAAAGATAAACAGTAAACAGCGAGTCTTCATGTTCATTTCTTCTTGAATATTGTATTGGTTATTATTTATGAAACTGCATTGGAATTTTGCTATTCATTTTTTTGTTTCATCCCTAATTTTACATTTCCAGGTTCGGATGATATTATGGTTCAGGCAAAGGGTTTTGCTTCTTGTCCGATAAATGAGGCAGGATGAACATACCTTAACTAAACAGTACTACTAGACGTTTGCATATTATGTGTAGTGTTATAGGTATATGAATACACAGATATACTATAGAATTAGCGTTTACATGCATAAGTAAATATGTCTATCACAGATATGACAGTTGTCGACGATTTTCCTCGATGACGCCCAGCTTCTTTTCCAAGTTGCATAATGCAGGATTAATAGAGTTGCATATAATGGAGTTGCAACCCCGTCAACACACAACCCTGTTTTGGCAATTCATCAAAATGGACAGAGTCAGCGCATATCAGAACAGAATTACAGTTAATGACACAGTATTAAGAGTTGCGAATTATACTCCATTCAGGGTTATACACATGACACCAGCCCTTCCCTTCCCTCCCCTCCCCTCCCTCCCCCACCTGCCAAATCCGGGTGCATCAGATTGGCATAAATTTGGTAATAGAATTTCCATATTCATTTTGGCTTTTGTGGAGGGATGGCAGCCACAAACAGGGCGACACGACTTCAGTTTTGTTTATGGATTTGTATGGGTTGGGGGGGGGGGGGGGGGGGGGAGTGATTGCAATATGTGCGTGGGTGGATATACATAAATATTCGCTCCCACAGTTGCAATTTCAACCCTTTGTTTTGCTTCCGGGAGGATGGACCTTAATATTGAAAATTTTCGGGTAATGAAATGATTGCCAGAAATTAATGTAACAGAAGTGCTCTGAAACACAATACCATTAGGCTTATGGCATTCTTTGATTGGTCAGCATTTTTTTTTTTTTTTTATACGAGGGGATCCTAGTTGAGTCCTTGATGCGCATTGCACTCGCATTGATCCTCGTATTGAAATCAACACCGTTATTATTTGGGGGCGAATGCAATTGAGTCTGTCGTGCTACTGAATTAAACGTTAATTAGGTTCGGGATAAAGTTTGTCTCTTCATGAATACTCTACTTATTAATTAGGAATTATGTTCCAAGACACAGATGACTTTCAGCCTTCAGTCAGAAGTGGACAGATTTGATAACTGACATATTCAGTCATTTGTAAAGAGGTCTTTTGATAAGGTTCTCAGTTTACTCAAGATAGTTTTACAAAGGTGTTTGTGAATCGTCTGTAAGACAGTTATACGAAATGTTGCGCAATCATTTGCAAGGTAGTTTTATAAGGTTTTTCTCAGTCATAAGTGAAATTATTTCCTGTTCTTTTCTCATCAGCCATTTTAAAGGTATACTTTTACAGGACGTTCGTCTTCTGCTTTTGGAACCAAGATATTGAAACTAATAGGCCTCGGCGCTGTTTTATTGTAGGGAAAGTCGCTGTAGGATATCTGCTTTCCTTTTATTCCAAATTTATAAACAAAGTAATTAAAGTACCTACCTTTGAACTTTTCAGCGTTGTCGTAGTATGAAAGAGATTGAATGTATGGACGGCTTACCTCGTCGAGACCCATCTGATAGTATAAGTTTTGACGGAAAAACGACCACTCACGTTTTATGTTTTGCCCTTTTATGCAAGTTCTGTCTTTTTCTTCGCTACGATCCTCAAAAGTTTATTAACTCCCAGACACAAAATTCTCTGATATAATCAACAGGGGCAAAGTGGTTTATAGGAACCGGCCCATTCGTCCTTCTTGCGTGGTTTGAGTCGAATACTTGTCCCTCAGATTCTAAGTCGAATTCGTTTACCACGGCGCCACACGAGAGAGAGAGAGAGAGAGAGAGAGAGAGAGAGAGAGAGAGAGAGAGATTTATATGCAGCAAAGTATGTTGGCGGTATATGTATGCATTACGTCCCCTCGAGATCGTAATATTTTTTCCTATAAAACTGACGCATTGGTTTAGCTTCCCTGTTTCGTCCAAAAATACACACACACACACACTCGCTCACAAAACAGACAGGCACGGAGGAAAACATAGCCTACGTCTAACTTTGTTTTGGGGACTAATGATCGCATTGTTCCAAATTCGAGAGTTCGCGTGTCCCTGACGATAAGATTGAGAACACTTCATCGCACTGAATTTTATTGCAACTAGTGATTAATTTTTGTCAGTACATGGATTGAAATTTCCATATTGGTCTTTTTTCACACATTGACAATGACTTACTCTTGTTGTTTTCAGTTCAAGAGAGGTAACAGTTCTTAGCACTGAACATGGACATTGATTATATTTATAAGTTATATTAGCACTGTGAAATGTACTGATACATTCTGAGTAATATTTGTCTATGAAAAAGTTCACTTTAACTGACATTAATGGTTGTGGCCTATGTCAGTATGAAAATTAGGTTTTTTGGATTTGAAACACACGTTAAC
>NC_087204.1:76571487-76603987 GCF_015104395.2 Macrobrachium nipponense
TGGTTGATGAATTTCGGAGGTATATTGGTTGATGAATTTCGGAGGTAAATTGGTTGATGAATTTCGGAGGTATATTGGTAGATGAATTTCGGAGGTAAATTGGTTGATGAATTTCGGAGGTAAATTGGTTGATGAATTTCGGAGGTAAATTGGTTGATGAATTTCATATGCAAATGAGAAGTGCTCTGTGAATTCAACATATATTCATATTTCGATTATGAAGTGGGAAAGCCTGATGCTGTAATCATTTGTTTTACCAGTTAATTATGAGTGAATGGATAAAACGAATAAGAATGGAAATAAATTCCCTTCTGTTAAGACATGTTACTTTTGTTTTAATTAACTTTTTTTTTTTTTTTGCCAAACTTGTATATATGAGTAAAATGTCAATTTCAAATCCCTGAGCTACTGACTCACTCCAGATTAAAAAACCCCATATTAATGCCTTGTTTACCTTGACACGGTAACAATTGCTGATAGCCTGCTTTCTCTTTCAATGGGATTTTGTCTTATCGTATTGCTTGTAGCGTGTTTATTATTATTATTATTATTATTATTATTATATTATTATTATTATTATTATTATTATTATTATTAGGGAAAAACTCTCTATCACGATAGATATATATTAATGTTCTAGAGGGTCCACAATAATACAACGTGTAAAATGTCCGTTGTATAATTTTGAAGACTTTACAGAAAGCTTTCGAACCCTTCCCTGAACTGAAGATGAACCCAGGGAAGGGTTCGAAAGCTTTCTGTAAAGTCTTCAAAATTATACACGGACTTTTTACACGTTGTATTATTGTGGACCCTTTAGAACATTATTATTATTATTATTATTATTATTATTATTATTATTATTATTATTATTATTATTATTATTATTATTATTTATTATTTTACACGTAATTATATAGAACAAACCCAAAAAGCCTAGTAATATTACAGAATTGAATACCAATTTGTAAGGAGAACAAAGTTTACGGAGGAGAGCTGTTGTAAACTTAGATGAAATCTAGAAATATAGATAAACAGATAAAAAAAAACTGTTGTGGTTAATTAAGTGACTGGCTGGATTCAAGAGAAATTCCTCTTCTGCATTCGTTATCCAGTCAATCATGTTTGTGTGTGCCGTCTGACACTTCGTAATGAATCGTCAAGTTTCCAAAGTATTTCGATTGTGTTGTGTTGTGGTTACGGCGTCATGGCTGTGTCTTGTTCGTTGTTTATTTATTTATTTATCTATTTATTTATTTATTTATTTATTTATTTATTTCTCTCTTTATTTATCTTGATAGATAGATATGTAGCCCGCTCCGTCGGCCTCTGCTTTTTTCCTAAAGATTAATAAACTGGGAAAATCTAGAGCAGCGCTCCCGTCTCTCTCCGCCGGGCACCTGGCTCAATTCTATCCTAGATGTTCTTATAAAGAATTGTGCATTTACAGTGATCGACGCTTCCGCGTACGCAACCGGTTGTTCTCACTTGTCACAAGATACGATCAAATATTCTTCGGCCAATAAGCTTCCCTTCCAAGAAATATGATGGAATCCCATCAATAAATCTTGTGATACATTCTTGAAAATCAAGCAAACAAATACAGAAAGGCTGAATACTTAAAAGTTGGAAGTTGGCGGATGTAAACATTGATTCTCGCCGTCTAGCGTCTGCTTACAAAGAGCTCAAATGAATTTATTTAGCAAAATTCAATTCCGGCGTCTTCGCCTTGGAATAACAAAGCACGGCGCTTGAATCAAGGGTAGTGCGGAGGGGGAGGGGGAGGGGGAGGATGGTGTCTTGAATACTCCGTATGACCTCTGGAATAGGAAAATGGTGCGCCGATCTAAATCAATAGGTTTCCATCCCCTTCTCCCCCCCTTCCTGCTTCCCCCTCCACTCCGCCCCTGTCCCTCCCACACCCTCCTCTTACTAGTAGTACCTTATCTACCCCTCCATCCATCCCCCAACACTGTTCTGCTGTCTTGCACGGAGAGGAAACAGGGGTATTGGTTCTCACGCACGTGCACGCAAATGGCAATGTATTGTGACTTTGCAATCCTTTCCGGGATTAAGAATCTAAAACAACATTTTCCTCAATTTGAAACCATAAAAAAAAATATTATCTACTATATCTATGTTTCTCTATTTCTGTAGGAAACTTGCTTGATTTGAAAAATTAGGAGAAGAGAGCTACGCCTGTTAATCTGACTTACGATTGCATTAACTTAGAACGTATCTTTTCCTTATGATGGATTATTACCTATTGTGGCTAAGATAACTATGAAAGTTAGTTATGTAACGTTTCATGAAATATGTGTTATGCATCTCAAAGTGTCTCTCTCTCTCTCTCTCTCTCTCTCTCTCTCTCTCTCTCTCTCTCTCTCTCTCTCTCTCGGGGCGAAAGGCTAGTGCTCATTAAGTCGAAACAGCTGACTGGGCTCCGGTAACAAGTCTAAGCCGACAGCCTTTTTGGTTCAAAAATTATTTCACTTTTAAAAATCATTTTTGCTGTAACGTTTAAGAATTTTTGCATATCATATTTTAAAGTTATATAAAATAGCCGTGTGTTTATGGATATTGTGGTTTGCTTGCATACGCACACGCATGCAATCACACATATTGTGTGTGTGCGTGTATATATATATATATATATAAATGTCTTTTTACTGTATGTATGTATAGATAGATAGATAGATGGATAGATAGATAGATAGTCATTACTCTCGTTTAATGTGCGGATCCGGAAAGTAACATCTAGTGTGTAGCTTTTCTTGAAAAAAGGGTGTTGAAGTATTAAGAAAAAGCTGATGAGAAAGAAATATTTACCTATTCTAAGCCATTATAAATTCCATAGACTATCCAAGTAATAAATGATAAAAAATTAGCTTAAAGACTGTACAGATTCTTTCGTTATAGTATTTAAATTGGAGATCCATTTGAGATTGTTCAATGAAATCTAACTGCGTTACGTGACAAGTTTTCGTCATCCTGAAACATCAAGGAGCCATATCTTGCCCCAAGTGTCAAAGAATGGTAGCTAAATGGAAGTCACACCGTACGGAACATCCAGATACTTCGGTTTGTGAAGGTTATAAACAAAATCTTCCCAGGTTGGTGCCAAAAGATACCAGCAAAACGATTTTGTAATGCCACCTGTACGTTATGTAACGCGCGAAGTTTATTATCGTAAGAGAGGAAATCCGTGAGAAAGAGGAAAGTTCAGGAAGATAATGGAATTAAAATAACGTAATCATTTTATGTTCTCGTAACACGTATAAAAAAGATATTATGGATGAAGCATACAGTCAGTAAGACTTGCATAATTTTTTTAATACAGGTTCCAGTTGTTTAGCTACCCAATACCCATTTCTAGCCCAGGCTGGAATAAAGCAATAAAAATTCAGTTTTCGGATTGCCAGGTTTGATGGATGTGTCTCTCTCCCTTACCTTCTGTATTATTCCTCTCTCTCACTTTTATCTTTCTTTCGGACTTATTTTCTGTATTATACCTCTCTCTTTTTTATCTTCCCTTTTTACTTTTATTCTTTTTATCCCTCTCTCTCTTTTGTCTTCCTTTGTGACTTATTTTCTGTATTATGCCTTTCTCTCTCTTTTATCTTCCTTTCTGACTTATTTTCTTTATTATACCTCTCTCTATTTTATCTTCCTCTGAATTATTTTCTGTATTATGCCTCTCTTTCTTTTATCTTCCTTTTTGACTTTTTTTGTATTATGCCTCTCTCTCTCTCTCTCTCTCTCTCTCTCTCTCTCTCTCTCTCTCTCTCTTTATCTTCCTTTTTGACTTATTTTCTGTGTTATGCCTCTCTGTTTTATAATCCTTTCTGACTTATTTTCTGTATTATACCTTTCTCTCTTTTATTTTCCTTTTTTACTTTTATTCTTTTTATCCCTCTCTCTCTTTTATCTTCCTTTGTGACTTATTTTCTGTTATGCCTCTCTCTGTTTTATCCTCCTTTCTGACTTATTTTCTTTATTGTACCTCTCTCTTTTACCTTGATCTGAATTATTTTCTGTATTATGCTTCTCATTCTGTTATCTTCCTTTTTGACTTTTTTTTGTATTATGCCTCTCTCTCTCTCTCTCTCTCTCTCTCTCTCTCTCTCTCTCTCTCTCTCTCTTTCTGACTTATTTTCTGTGTTATGCCTCTCTGTTTTATCATCCTTTCTGACTTATTTTCTTTATTATACCTCTCTCTGTTTTATCTTCCTCTGAATTATTTTCTGTATTATGCCTCTCTCCCTTTTATCTCCCATTTTGACTTGTTCGTGTAATCACGCCTGGGCTGGGTAAGACCATTAGGGTTCCAGTCTCATCAGGCCTGTATAATTCGTAATTCTCGCTTCAGTTATTCCTGATATCGGGTTAGATTTACTTTCTAAATAATCATTTTATACTGAACTTTCATCATCTTCTTCAAATTTCTTTTGAAGGGATTTAAGGGTAAAAAAGATTTGGTTCTCAGTATCGGGGTGTTTCATCAGTTCTAATGAAGATGTTTTTCAGACGTAGTCTAGTGTAAATGGGACTGGAGGCGAGATTCAAAGGAAGGTTTCGAAAAGTGGTTTAAGGAACATTTGCATGAAATTAAGATGGTTTGGTTTGGTTTAAAAAAAACGAAAGTAAAGGGAAATTATTTAAAAGTGTTTAAACATGAAAAAGGGATTGACATAATATCCTTTGATGGTGTTACAGGGAAAATAGAATTCGGCTTCGTCGCTGAAAGTGTCAGATCAGTCTTTGCCGTTTTTACGGACAAGGAAATGTTACTAAACTGTAGTTTACATCTTAGTAATATATAGTCCCTTCGAAATACTGACAAGTGAGCCAGGTAAAGAAGGAGCAATAAATGAATACGTAAGACAAAAATTTAAATCAATAAAACTTGGGCCGAAGAGACTTTGCTAAGTACCTTCAGAACTGTCAACAGTGCGCCTCTCCCGAGCCATTAAGTTCTCCAGTTCCATCAGAGAGAAATAGATGAAAAAAATGTAAATGGAATAAGAGCTGTGGCTCTTTTGAAGTCATGAGGGAAAAGAATGTTGCTGGAGGCTTCGTACTTGTTGATAACCATGCCAGAATTTAAGGAATTAGTACATCTTGTACACTTACACGCACGCACATACACACACACACATACACACACACACACACACACACACATATATATATATATATATATATATATATATATATATAACACATACATTCATACATGTATAATATGGATAATATGAGAATATTTTCGGACTTCAGAGACTTGTGAATTCTGCCATTATTTTTAATAAACTTATTATTATTATTATTATTATTATTATTATTATTCATTTATTTATTTATTTATTTATATTTTATTTTTTATTTTATGTTATTTTATTTTGTTTTTTTGGTCTATCACAGTCCTCCAATTCGACTGGATGATATTTATTGTGTGGGGTTCCGGGTTGCCATCTGCCTCCTTAGTAGTCCATCTCTCTTCTTTACTTATGCGCTGTTTCTAGGAGCACACTCTTTGTATTATTATTATTATTATTATTATTATTATTATTATTAATTATTATTATTATTTTATTTATTTTTTTTTTTTTATTTATTTTTTTTTTTTTTCTCTATCACAGTTCTCCAATTCGACTGGGTGGTATTTATAGTGTGGGGTTCCGGGTTGCATCCTGCCTCCTTAGGAGTCCATCACTTTTCTTATTATGGCGCCGTTTCTAGGATCACACTCTTCTGCATGAGTCCTGGAGCTACTTCAGCCTCTAGTTTTTCTAGATTCCTTTTCAGGGATCTTGGGATCGTGCCTAGTGCTCCTATGATTATGGGTACGATTTCCACTGGCATATCCATATACTTTTCTTATTTCTATTTTTTAGATCTTGATACTTATCCATTTTTTTCCCTCTCTTTCCTCTTCAACGCTGGTGTCCCATGGTATTGCGACATCAATGAGTGATACTTTCTTCTTGACTTTGTCAATCAACGTCACGTCTGGTCTGTTTGCACGTATCACCCTATCCGTTCTGATACCATAGTCCCAGAGGATCTTTGCCTGATCGTTTTCTATCACTCCTTAGGTTGGTGCTCGTACCACTTATTACTGCAAGGTAGCTGATGTTTCTTGCACAGGCTCCATTGGAGGGCTTTTGCGACTGAATCATGCCTCTTTTTGTATTGCACTTCCTACATATGGGAGAGATGTTATTTCCGTCTATCGTTCTTTGAACATATCTGGTTCTTAGGGCCTGATCTTGTGCCGCTGTTATCATTCCTTCAGTTTCCTTCTTTAGCTCTCCCCTCTGTAGCCATTGCCATGTGTCATCGCTGGCTAGTTCTTTAGTCTGTCTCATGTATTGTCCGTGCATTGGTTTGTTGTGCCAGTCCTCTGTTCTGTCTGTCATTCTCCTGTCTCTGTACATTTTCTGGGTCTTCGTCTACTTTTTATTAGTCCTTTCTTCCATGCACTCTTTAGCCACTCGTCTTCACTGGTTTTCAGATATTGCCCCAGTGCTCTGTTCTCGATGTTACGACGCAGTCCTCTATACATAGTAGTCCTCTCCCTCCTTCCTTTCGTGTTATGTATAGTCTTTCCGGGGGGGGTTTGCTTTGCTTTGGGTGTTAAGTGCTTTTGTGTATTGTCATATGTTTCCTGGTTTTCTGATCTATGCTGCGGAGTTCTGCCTTCGTCCATTCCACCTATTCCTGCGGTGTATCTGATTACTGGTAACTGCCATGTGTTTATGGCTTTTTATCATATTTCCGGCGTTGAGTTTTGACTTGAGTATCGCCTTGAGTCTGCATATATTCTTTCCTGATCGTGTCCTTCATCTCTTGGTGTTTTATATCCCCTCCTTTCATTATTCCCTGGTATTTGTATCCTGTCTCATCTATGTGTTTGATGTTGCTCCCATATGGTAGCTTTATCCCTTCAGTTCTCGTTACTTTGCCTTTTTGTATGTTGACTAAGGCGCATTTTTCTATTCCAAACTCCATCCTGATGTCCCCAGATACAATCCTTACAGTCTGGATTAGGTTATCTATTTCCGTTGATGCTCTTACCATACAGCTTGATGTCGTCCATGAACATCAGATGGTTGATTCTGTTGCCTCTTTCTTGAGTTGGTACCCGGCATCCATCTTCTGTAGTACTTTTGTCATGGGAAATCATGGCTACTACGAAGAGTGGTGGGGACAGTGAGTCGCCCTGGAATCCCTCTCCTGAATTAACCTCTGTAGTCTTATTTCCAGAGCTTGTAAAGTATTGTATTCCAGTTGCACATTGTATTTTTGAGGAAGCTGATGGTGTTTTCCTCTGCCCCATACATTTTCAGGCATTCTATTAGCCATGTGTGTGGTATCATGTCGAAGGCTTTCTTATAGTCTATCCATGCCATGCTTAGGTTGGCTTTCCTTCTCCTACTGTTCTTCATTACCATTTTGTCTATCAGGAGGTGGTCTTTTGTGCCCCTACACTTCCATCTGCAGCCGTTCTGTTGGTGGGGGGATGTGTTTGTCTCCTCTAGGTAGTTGTATAGCCTTTCACTGATGATACCTGTTAGTAACTTCCACATTATTGGTAGGCAGGTGATAGGCCTGTAGTTACTGGCTATTATTATTATTATTATAATTATTATTATTATTTATATTATTATTATTATTAGGTTATTATTATTATTATTATTTTTATTATTGTTGTTGTTGTTGTTGTTGTTGTTTTTCCTTAAACAACGCTCACTAGAAATTTTATACGGGCTGTACTGATATTTTGAGGTTCCGAGATTTGTGCCCAAAGATCCAAAGGTGGTCCATTTTTTGAAAGAGATTGTTACCAGTTTCTGGAACACCTCAGAATAAACATATCAACAGACTTGTTAAAAATGGTTATTGACAAAAAGGTAAGACTTAATTAAACAAAACAGCCCTTTTAGACTTCCCTTGAGAAAAAAAACTAGGTTTTAACAGAGCTGATGAGAATGCAAGTATGCGAAATTATTAAGATTAATAAGAATATAATTCTATGAAATGGTATTAGCTTTTTATTCCTTGTTTTATTAAGTCTCTAGAAATCTTTCAGAAAAGAGAAGGTTTCTGAAAATTGGAGACAATAGAATTCCAAGATATAGTAACGGGATGTTTGCTGTACAATGTAAGGGAAACCAACCTGATTATCATTTGGAAAAAAAAATGATGCAATTACTATGTTGTTGTGTTCCGCAGAAAAAGTTAGATGGAAGACACAATAGCAGATGCTATGGAGGAACCTCAGTGAAACTATATTAATTATGTGAAGGAAAATCCATTAAATTTTTATGATAGTCGCATAAATGCACAGCCACACACGCATGTTATATTTTTATTTACATACATGTACACATTAATATTGTCTGGGTGCACATGGTGATTGATCTTATAAATGTTTCCTCCACATGGTTCATTAACGATTCACCTGGTTAAACATAGATACTACAGTGTTGACTACCTGAATCTCAGTACGTATTAGATGGCTCACTGAAATATATTTATATGATTGTAACTGGGAGTGCACAACTGTGGATGAGAAAATGAAGCTGATCTGACAATAGCTTTGGCAAGAGGGAGGGGGGTTCAATCATATACAGAGGCCTTATAACATTTTTCATGCTCCTTTGTGCTGCTCCCCCTAGAAAAGGTTGCTGTTTGCTAGCCAGTGTGACCTTTGTTGTGTATTAACATGTCCCTCCCTTAGGGTAAGGCCACACCGGAAGCGGGAAGCGTCGAGGTGCAGGCACCACTCTGGCGGGAGAGCAGCGTCAAAACGACACATGGCCACACCAGAAACCCCACCCTCCCTCCCACGCGCCACTCTCAGCGGTCAAAGATATACTCGTACTACTTCTGTGCAAATAAGTCATTGTCACGTTTGGATAAGAAATTGCCTTTAATAGAAAACCTGTGTTAAACTTGACGATAGACTACTTATGACAGAACGGTCTTTTGATTCTTTGCTTGCAGTAGTAGAAGTCAGTCTCACAAAACAAACGACAACCCATCTCTCCCGAAGTATCTTTCAGGAAATAGTAACCTTATTGGCAGTAAGTTTTGTGATAATAAAAGGTTAAAATCCATATTTTCTTTTTATTTCCCTTACAGTTATTACTTTGAGGGAAGTGAAAAGAAAATGTGGATTTTAACTTTTTATTATTGCATGCAAAACTAACAGAATATAGGGTTACTTCCTTAAAGAGACTTAGAAAAACAAAGGAACCAGAATTAATTGCAAATAATATAAAACTAAATTAATAATTGGCTGCATTATGTTGAAATAAAACGATTTACTGGTATTTAAAAAAAGTAGTACAATGGTAAACTTTACATAAAAGAAAGTAACACAAGGGAAAATCAGTTATGCTTGTACATTCACTGTTAACATTAATGAAGAAATTACAAATTACCATTAATATTTCATAAATCAGTGACGCTGCTGCACTGAGAATTCGTATAGTTATCAAGTCTATGCAGCTGGACAAGGCTTATTTGTGAGTGGCTGACTGCATACTTAAGTTTACGTAGAGATTGGGAGTCGAATGCATGACACCGATGGCCACATTTGTGGGCCACTCGTTCTCTTCTAATTCTTACATTTTGGGGATCCCACAAAGCTCTCCTCCGAAACACCTCCTCAATTAATTGATTCTTATGGAGCCACTACCGCCAGACACGACAGACTGAACAGGTGACACTTCGGCAACTGGTTGTATGTTCATCTGTGCGTTAGTGACCATATCAAGTTTGAGGGTCTATTTATATATTGCGGTACTTTCAAAATATTCACTTTAAATTCAGTAATGAACTCATCCCAATGGAGAGCATTTAAACCATACAAGAACTCGGTCTATTTGCTTGACTCTTTATTGGGAACAACAGTGAATGCAGTCTGAAAGTACACTCTTGAGAGGTGTTGAAATAACTGCTAATGTAAGTATGCATTACAGATATGGCATAACTCGATATTGTTACTGAATAGATAATAAATGTAGTTGCTTAATACATAAAAGTTCCTATGTTACTATCAGTTACTTAACAATGATGATATGCTTTAAAGAATTTCTAGGTTACAAATGAAAGTTCTTGAATAAGGGAACTAACTTCACCACATAGTTATCAATATAATCAATAAAAGGAAGTAACCTTTCAAGTAACATTGCCCATAATCATATAAAAAATGGGGTTGTTTTGGGAGGAGACGCCGGGAACCGCCTCGCTATTTTAAAACATGTTACATCGCCCGGCGGCAACTGCAGAGGGTCGAGCTGTCCCGCTAGTCTTTTGTTGTGGCCAGCCCGCATAAGAATCGTGGCCACCGAGAGTAGATAAGATACCCAATGATTCAAACTGCCGCGGGAACCTCTTCCCTGCAACCTCCACGCTCACTGCGTCTGGTGTGGCCTCACCCTTACTGGCGCCCCTGAGGAGAACTTCTACGACTCCTACAGAAGGAAATGTCAAGGTTATTGGCAGTCAGTACCGTCTCACGTCTTCGACTCAAGTTTCCTTTCCGATTCCTGCATTGTGTTATAATTGTGTGTTGTGAGCTTTCAGCCAAGAGTGCTTCTCAGTGAGATTGAGTTGTTAGGTACCTTCTGTACATCCACTTCAATCCTTGACAGTGTGTCTTGTGCAGTCTATTCAACTCCCAATCGTTGTCGTTGCAGACTTGCAGTATTGTAGCTGTGGAATCTGGACTCTCACCTTGTGTGCTCCTGAGGAAATGTGCCCCATTATTTTCTTCGCTCCACATGCACGGAAACCTCCAGTCACCTGTTCATCCACCTCCAGATCTGAATCACTGTTATTTGTATTCCTCAGGGGCGCCAGTAAGGGAGGGACATGTTAATGCACAACGAAGGTCACATTGGCTAGCAAACAGCAACCTTTTCTGGGGGGAGTAGCTCAAAGGAGCATGAAAAATGTTATAAGGCCGTTCGTTTGGAGACGGTTCTCCAACATCCTATTAGAGGGGATTACCTGTCCTCTGGTGCATCTCCGCCACGAGGTCGTCCCAAGTTGTTAACCATGCGGCCTGGTCTTTTAAATATGGCGGCTGGTTGCCCTCAATTGGCGGACTTTATATTATTCTAGCTGGTGAATCTGCAAAAACAAAGTGATTAAAGGATTAATTCCTTAAAGGAAGTTGTGAGTGAGAAAGAAGGGCGAATTCGCCTGTATCTTTATTATGGATGAAAAAAATAATTAAATAAGTGTTTACTTTCTTCTGAGTTTCTTAACATTATGTTAATTGGAAGAAGAGATGGTATAATATGAGGGACCCTCATCACTCTATATATATATATATATATATATATATATCTATATTATATATATATATATATATATATGTTTACCTATGGCTATGGTGTTTGTTTGTTTCGTTTCTATACACACACACACACACACACATATATATATATATATATATATATATATATATATATATATATATATATATATATATAAGAGAGAGAGAGAGAGAGAGAGAGAGAGAGAGAGAGAGAGTGCTAATTAGGGCACGTACGCATTTATATGTATGCTTTCACAGGAACAAACTTTTTCAGACAACCATTGTGAAGTATAATCACGAGTCTTCACGCTGAGAACTCATTAACTTCTGAGGGAAAGGATTACTTTCTGATAATTTATCGCTCTCCCGAGTTCCATCAAAAACGTCTCTCTCTCTCTCTCTTCTCTCTCTCTCTCTCTCTCTCTCTTTCTCCTCTCGCTCTCTCTCTCTCTCTCAAATGTCTTGGAGAGGATATTGAGAATCTATTTGAATTTGTGGGGATTTTCCACTTTAGTGTTCTCGAGGTCTCGTTACTCTTTTCTTGTGTTTTTAAGCAGTGGACGGGTAGAGTAAGCAATTAAACCTTTGTTTATAAGACGCTAAATTATTTTAGTAACCTATTTTTGGCAAAGATGAACCTGATAGTGTGATGCTTGGTTTAGCTTGAAATGAGTCACTCAGTGTTTCTTTTAAACTGAACATTAGTTAAAAATCAGTGTCATGTTATTATTTTTTTTAAACACTGAGATTGAAATTGGGGGGGGGGACCCAGATGTAATTTGGCATTGAATGATAAAGAAGGGGAAAACATAATAGTTTAAAAAAGATTAATTTTTTAGTCGATACACCACGTTTCGAAAAAGCTAAAATCGGAGGGAGTAGTTTTATGGGCAGAATCATAGAAACCCCTCCAGTTTTTGTCTTTGCAGAATTTTCAGCGGAATATTGTAAAAGAAGGCTTTCTCCTTGGCCTGAGTATTGCATAAAATAAGTAAGGGTCTTCTCTAAAGGATAAATTCCTAACTCGGTTACCAGTAGTAAACAAAGAACTTTTTAGATTATCTTTTATGCAGAGTCGAAAAAGATACACACGTTTCGAAAAGCATAAAAGTCGGTAGGGAGTAGTTATCGTGGTGTTGCAGAATCAGCAGACCCTCCAGTTTATTGTCTTTGCAGAATTTCAGCGGAATATTGAAAGAGAACTTTCTCTTGGCCTGAGTATTGGCATAGAATAAGGTAAAGGTCTTCTATAAAGGATAAATGCCTAACGTGGTACCAGTAGCGATTTATGCAGTCGAAGATAGAAATAAGAACAGAACTACCGAATTCAAGAGATTTACGGCGAATTGTGTAATGGAAACAGTTTTTGGTTTATTGGTTTATAGTGTCGTAGATTGTGGGAGGTTTTTGGTACAAAATGATTGTTAAAGTTGAAGTTTGAAGTCTGGTGGTTTCAGTCCTAACAAAGGCTATTTATTGCCTGTCGGGTGGACGTCAGCCGGGTAGCGGATTCCCGAAGTGTAACAGTCCCTGAAAAAGGCGGGACGCCATATCTTAAAAACTAACCATAGAATCTCCTTGAAAATAATCTTTATTCACAGTTAAATTCCTAGTAGAACATGTTTTGGAACTAAACCTAACCTAATCTGACTTAGGGGCATGGCAAAAAAAAAAAAAAAAAAAAAAAAAAAAACAACCGGGGCTGGTGCAGTACTAGTATACATCTCTGGAGATTGCAGCCGAGTAACTCCAACCGCCGACTATGACGTCACTCATGACAGTAACCATCCGGTAGGTAGTCTTACTTTTCGCCCCTTGACGGGGAGCGAACGCTGGTCCCCGAGAGTACGAGGCCAACTCATTACTAGCTGTACTGATCTGCCAGAAACCGGAACTAGTGAATTACCTACATACAAAGGGAGAAAACATCAAGCAGTAAAGGCAAATTTCAATACACAGTATGCAGGTCATGCCTTACGGCTGTTAGACTCACATTCTGGGTGGTTCTTTGTGTAGCAACTCTCAGATTTTGAGTAATTTCTCGTAATTATTGTGTACACTGAGCTCCTTGTTCTAATGATAACTAAAGAAGGCACTCTTCTAGTATGTAATTATGAAATAAAATAACAAAGACAATATATATATGAAATATAATATATATTATATAATATATATATATATATATATATATATATATATATATATAAGTGTGTGTGTGTGTGTGGGTGGGTGAGTGTGTGTTTGTGTATGTGTGTGTGTGTGTGTGTCACCGAATTCATCAAAGTGCGCCTCAAAAAGATACAACAATTTCAGAAAACGCATTCTGATACACAGTTCATGCGAGTGGCGGTAGTTATTTCTGTCATTTGCGAGATCAGTACAGATTATCGTTAATCAGCCTCTTGATAAAACCTTTTGATCATGAAAACTTAATATCGCAGCATCCCTTCCAGCGGGTTATTCTTTCGGTACATTAATCTAACAATATTTTCTGGAGTTTTGATATTAACTACTATGATTTAACAGACCTCATCATATCTTTCAGCTGGTGTTCGTAGGGGTGGTATATTTTGAAGCAATTAATATAGGGTCGTAAGACTATTTTGATTGGATCTCTCTCTCTCTCTCTCTCTCTCTCTCTCTCTCGCTCTCTCTCTCTCTCTCTCTCTCTCTCTGCAAGAATTGTCCTGCGCGCCGTAAGACTATTATTATTATTATTATTATTATTATTATTATTATTATTAGTTAGTTGTGTTCTGCAATCTAATGAAACTGAGTCAGAATCGGTCCGCCTCAAACATTATTCTATTTAATAACTATTTCCCTAATGTATCGCGTCATCTTCGGTTCTAAGGTAAATTTTTCCCTCTTTTGACACGAGTTCTATCATGACCTTTTGACCCCCCAAACGCCTTCCCGTGGCTCGGTGCATTTGTCTGTTTCTGTTTTTCCATTAATGCTTCGTAAAATCTCTGTTGAGGGAAAGAATAAACTGATTTCTTTAAACCTTTTATCTCCTTTGGCTGCAAAGTGCGTGACTCTGTTCTCTTTTATGCCTTTCAGTGTAAAAGTAGGGTTGGTCATCAGTTAAGGCAGTAACTCGATTATATAATATATATATATATATATATATATATATATATATATATATATATATGTGATGTGTGTGTGTGTGTGTGTGGGTGTGTGTGTGCGTGTGTGTGTGTGTGTATGTATGTATGTATGTATGTATGTATGTATGTATAATAAAAAGAGCCCATTCTGTTATAACAACATTTTTACCTGTCATGTATGTATGTGTTATATATATATATATATATGATATATTGTATATATATATATCTAATGTGTGTGTGTGTGTGTGTCGCTATGTGTATGTATGTGTGCGCATGTATATAATTTCTGAATAGTATATTTATTTAGAGTGTTTTGCCCCAGTTCCCTCCCTGTGTATTATATTATGTGGGCGTAACCTTGAGGTTTCAACTGCACGTGTTAGTTTAAATGGAATTTTTCAAATTACTTAAAAGTTAAAGTATTGCCTCCAACCCTCTCTCTCTCTAACAGGCTCAGAAACAGGTATTAATGGGATTCTCCCAACTATGTCAGAGAAATGTGTGCCCCATACTTATTATGAGCTTGTAGTTCGATACATACATGAATGTTCATTTAAAAAAGGTAAAAGACTCCAAATTGATTCATGTCGGTTTTAAGAAACGTTATCTCTACTACACAATTCAACCAAAACATTTAGTGTTATTAGACCTTTTGACTCCAGTTGGCAACTCTTCTTGATTCTATCGACATAAAGCCAAAGTGTAGCTGTTTATACCTTGAGAATCATCATCTGTTTTATTGACTTAGAATGATGAAAATAATTTCGTAATGACGGAAAGGAAACAAGAAAACGACAGAGAAGTGTAGAATACTTTTCTTCCGTTGTAGTCAGAATTCATGCAAGAGCACAGTGAGTATTTACTCAACTCTTATATAAATCTTAAACTACGTACATTAGTAGATATTAGTGTGGTATATAAAAATGCTTACAGGTTAATCTCTCCGTGTTTTATTTTTCCGCTCGGCGTTTGATTAAGAAAAACACGACTTCAAAAAAAAACGGTATTATATTTTTTTCGAGGACTCGAGAGCGATCAGCTTGTAGATTTCTGGTGATAGAATTTCACTCCCGACGTGGTTCGTAAGTCACGTAAAGCCCGTTGGTCCCTTTGCTGAATAACCACTGGTTCCATGCAACGTAAAACCACCATGCAAACAAGACGAAGATAGTCAAATCCGAAAGAACCTCTTTATTTTTATGAAACGGTAATTTTTCACGAGGAAAAAGATGGAAACCTGAAGACTAGATTGGCAAAGTTTCTCAGTGACCAAATACATCGGAGTCAGTGGGTAGCTGCAGCCATAAAGCGAGAAATATGATTTTCCCAGTCTGGTGGCTGTGAATCGAGGGAGAATTAATTTCCCTTGCTAAGCGTGGTCTCCTGTAGCTGTGGCTGCGTGTACAGTGATGATTTAACTAAGCTTGGAAGTGACCATTAAACCGTAGGGCTTCTGTCAGACGAAGCCGTCTTTTCATTTTTGGTGATGTATAGCAAACTAGAACTTCGAGAACTTAATGAAATATTTACGACAATCAAATTTTTATCAGTGTTGGTTAGTGCAGCATTTTATTATATGTTTAAAAATAATCGAATGTTTATAGATGGATGGTTAATTTAGCTTTTTTTAGTTTTCTGTAAAAGAAAGCTATTGTACCGGCTTTGTCTCTCCGTCAGCACTATTTTCTCTCCGCCCACAGATCTTAAAGACTACTGAGGCTAGAGGGCTGCAAATTAGTATTGATCACCCACCGTCCAATCATCAAACATACCAAATTGCAGCCCTCCAGCCTCAGTAGTTTTTATTTAATCAAGGTTATATTTAGCCATAATCGTGATTCTGGCAACGATATAGGACAGGCCACCACCGGGTCGTTGTTAAAGTTTCATGGGCTGCTCATACAGCATCCTACCTAGACCACCAAAAGATGGATCTATTTTTGGTGGCCTTGATTATGCGTTGTAGCGACTGTCCCGAAAACCCGATTGCGCCGAAGTTTCTTCGACGCAGTCGAGTTTTCTATACAGCTGCTGTACTTGGTATTTTATGAGTTTTGGTGTTGATTGCTATTTATGTTCACATGTGATAGCAATATATGAATTTATTTATTCTCTTTGTGTCTCAGCTTCTTGTGCTAGAATTAATCGTAATTTTGACATCCATTTTTGTTATTACCATCAAAATAACAACAACAAACCGCTCTTTAGGGAAAGAAGAAGTATAAGAAGTCAGATCCTCCCTGGGAGCGGAAAACTCATTACGATTTGGATCCTTAAACATTAAATTTGATATAAGAAGAAAGTTGAGTGGATTCCATACATTCCCAGAAACTGCAAGATGGAGCAGTATGGCAAAATGGAGAATGAAGCTGGAAGATAATAGTTTTCTAAATGAGGTTTATTTCACTTATGTGTAAAATGATGTAGCTTGTTTATGTGTGGACTACTCTGTTCGGCCTTTTCGGCTTTAACATATTAGCATTTTGTTTTGGGGAAGTTTTCTTTGTAAGGTTTGGGTCCGCTCCATGTGTCTAAATTTTGAGTGATGATTATCATAATCATGCATACGTTCGGAATTTGCACACTTCCCCTAGCTAATCGATCTGCTTCCGCAACACCCCCCCCCCCCCCCCCATCAAAGAAATCGCAAAAGTTACATTTATCTTCTCACAAAATCGGAACATATGTGGCCGGTCACTATTCCCCTTTTGATCGAATTTTAGTCAATTTGCACTCATGATTTTGTGTGTAACCACCAATAAACAAAGATTCCAAACAAATTGAGCCAACTATGTTGGCGAAAAGATTATAATGATAATGATAATGATAATGATAATAATAACAGAGCACTGGGGCAACATCTGAAAACCAGTGAAGGCGAGTGGCTCAAGAGTGCATGGGAAGAAGGACTGATAAAAGTAGACGAAGACCCAGAAATATATAGAGACAGGAGAATGACAAACAGAACAGAGGAATGGCACAGCAAACCAATGCACGGACAATGCATGAGACAGACTAAAGAACTAGCCAGCGATGAAACATGGCAATGGCTACAGAGGGGAGAGCTCAAGAAGGAAACTGAAGGAATGATAACAGCGGCACAAGATCAGGCCCTAAGAACCAGATATGTTCAAAGAACGATAGAGGTAAATAACAGCTTTCCCATATGTAGGAAGTGCAATACGAAAGATGAGACCATAAACCACATAGCAAGCGAATGCCCGGCACTTGCACAAAACCAGTACAAAATGAGGCATGCATCAGTGGCAAAAGCCCTCCACTGGAGCCTTTGCAAGAAACACCAGCTACCTTGCAGTAATAAGTGGTAAGAGCACCAACCTATAGGAGTGATGGAAAACGAACAGACAAAGATACTCTGGGACTATGGTATCAGAACAGATAGGGTGATACGTGCAAATAGACCAGACGTGACGTTGATTGACAAAATCAAGAAAATGTATCACTCATTGCTGTTGCAATACCATGGGACACCAGAGTTGAAGAGAAAGAAAGGGAAACAATGGATAAGTATCAAGACCTGAAAATAGAAATAAGAATGATATGGGATATGCCAGTGGAAATTATACCCATAATCATAGGAACACTAGGCACGATCCCAAGGTCCCTGAAAAGGAAAAGGAACCTGGAAAAACTATTGGGTGAAGTAGTTCCAGGACTCATGCAGAAGACTGTGCTCCTAGAAACAGAGTACATAGTAAGAAAAGTGATGGACTCCTAAGGAAGCAGGATGCAACCCGGAACCCCACACTATGAATACCACCCAGTCGAATTGGAGGACTGTGATAGCCCCCCAACAATAATAATAAGGAACTTGGAAATGAGGTAGTGATGGAAGCGTAATACGGCAAACCGACAATAGAAATATTTTTTTTATTGTTTCTTTAGGGTACAAATAACTGCGGAACAAATAAGTATTGACGTGGATTCTTAGGAATGATGTGCTGATGTTCAACGACCGATCATGTCAGGAATAAAATATTACGCAAAAAAAAAAAAAAAAAAAAAAATCACGCAAACCCTGAAATAGTTTTTCTTATGGAAAATATCGTCACTTTAGGAGAGGGACAGAGGTCGCAGTGAGGCTTAAGGCGATTGACAACTTTATGAGCGCCTCAGTGGCGTGATCGGTATTATCTTAGCCTGCCACCTCGGTGGCCGCGAGTTCTATTCGCGGGCATTCCACTGAGGGGTCAGAGATGTGTATTTCTGGTGATAGAAGTTCACTCTCGACGTGGTTCGGAAGTCACGTAAAGCCGTTGGTCCCGTTGCTAAATAGCCACTGCTTCCATGCAACGTAAAAACACCATACAAACAAACAAACAGACAACTTTATTTTCAACAATTGATGATATTCCTGTCTAGCAGTTCAGTACCTGGATAGGTGATCATCCAATGAATGCTAATCCGTAACTTGCTTGCTAGTTGACTGGCCTCTGGATCGGTGAAACCCAGCAACTTGAATCAGGTCAGCAGTTGAATAAGTTACCACTAAGTGACCTTCACAGAAATGTGTAGCAAACATTTGCAGTTTGGTGGCGTTAATGACTTGTACTATATATATGCCAGAAAGGTTCAAGAAAGAGCGATGAACGAATATTCACAAAATTCATTTTTAGCTTATGAAAAACTCATATCTCTTGAGTTATCGTGAACAGCCACTTAGGGAACTTCTTAGTTCAGTTATGTCAACTACCCTTAGGTTTATATTTGAGAGTAATGGAACGGTCCCCTTGAAACTGTGTTATGTAATGGATGATGTCTTTACACCATAGGACTTTCCCCCTTAGAGGAAATATATGCCACAAGGGGCCACCCTGTCGCTTCTCACTAGTAAATTATTGGTGGGATTACGTTGCAACCAACGCAGCCGGTTAAGCACATATATATACATACATACATTTTCTTCCCCGAAAATCTTTTGAAGGAACTGGAAGTATTACCTGCGAAGCCTCCTGCACTCCTAATGCATTCAGCTCGCCTGACCCCCATTTCGAAGAAATCAAATGGGACGTTAACTTATGTGATTTCCTATTGCAATATTACTTCAGATTTCGTGGAAATATTATATGCTTATTCGTGATTGCGTGGTTGTGGTTTCGTGCTTGTGTTCTTGTTTGCTAATTCGCCAACTAAGTCTGCCTATTTGCTTGTTTGTCTGTCTGCCAACAAGATTCCAGGAACTTATTGGTGAAATAACAAGAGGTGGTCAAGTTTGCAAGTCGATCTGCGTCCAGGATTTTTTTTTTCTTTTTTGTGTGTGGCTCTGGCGGAGGTATGCGCTCTCTTCAGTTCATTTTCTCGTCAATGTGCACTTTTTTCTAAGGTTCTGAATTACGTTTATGCACATGCATTATTAGGGAAAATGTCAGAACTTGGAGGAATGGTCAAGGGTGCAAATTCAGTTTACGTATTTTGATTTTTGTGTACACACACACACACACACATATATATATATACACACACACACACACACACACACACACACATATATATATATATATATAATATATATATCTATATATATATTATATATTATATATATATATATATATATATATATATATAAACTATTCCATTTGTGAGTGAGCATTGCCAATGCTACCCATTAATTGCATGAGAAAAGGGAGCAGTTCAAATGACAACGAACATCACTTGGCGGGGGGCGGGGTGGGGGAAAATCCTCCAATGATCCAACCAGACGCTTTGTTTATCCTGTGATTGCTCTGCGAAGTTGACTCTGATCTCCGCAAAAGAACAGATAATTTAGGCGATAACTTCGTGCTAGGGAGGAATTACGCCGTGACAGGGGAGATTTGTTATTCGGGAAGAACGTGAGATTGGTTTGGGGGGATTTGCGTAAGTTTTGGGGATTTATTTGCGATAGAACCGACGATTTGGTAACAGTGACTTGACTTTGATTTAGATGGTTGTGGGCGGCTTTCTTGCTAGAATTCTTAAATGAATGTTGGCGCATGTGTTGATGGTGGAGAGCAAATCTATATATATATATATATATATATTATATATGTATATGTATATATATATATATATATATATATATATATATATATGATACACACATACATATATATATATATATATATATATATATATATATATACATACATGTATATACGTATGAATATATATATACTGTACATTATTCCCCATGACATCTCCATTTAGTTAAGATTAATTCTCAGGAACCAGACACGACTAAAAAAATAAGTAAATGGCCACCTTTCATAGGGCTTTGTAAATCTTTTTTAAAAGACTCATTTAGTTTTGTCAAAACTGCATGGGTCTTTTGCAAAATATTTACAAAGCTGTATGAAAGGAGGCCATTTATTTTTTTTTTTTTAGTCGTGTCTGGTTCTTGAAAATTAGTCTTAACTGAATGGAGACGTCATGGGGAATAATATAATGTGCATTAGGAAATACATCCTTCCGAGAGTGTTGAGACCTGAAATGGGATTTGTATATTGCTGGATGCCAACGTGGAATCAGAGGAATTGATTTCTGGTGATAGAAATTCATTCCTCGATATAGTGTGGTTCGGATCCCACAATAAACTGTAGGTCCCGTTGCTAGGTGACCAATTGGTTCCTAGCCACGTACCAATATCTAATCCTTCGGGCCACCCCTAGGCGAGCTGTTAACCAGCTCAGTGGTCTGGTTAAACTAAGATATACTTAACTTTATATTGCTGGAATTCTTTCCGCAGACTAGAGAACGAAGGCTTAGATCCTTTATACCTCTTTCTGTGCGAGTTCGGTTTCCTGTTTTCCAGGTGTAGACTAGATGATTGTAGCCTCTCCAGTTCGCTCATGTCATCCCTTGGAGTGGTTGTTTAATGTTGAGATTGATTGATTGATTGTAGGTCTTTTCACCTCGGAAACCCATGTTTTAAACTCGGGTGATATATTTATATATGAATAATCACCTGTTGATCGTTTAGCCCCATCTATGTGTGGTCGGTGACCAGCTCCCACCTCGTGTGCGCATGAGTTGCCAGATGCCACAGATTCCTTACTTTACTGGTTTCCAGCTGGCGCAAGAAGATTATCCTATTGTTAAGACCTCAGGTTTGTTAGCAATGAAAAATACAAATTGATTAAAATCTTATAATTTTTTTCTTACTAAATGTAAAATAAAGCGTCTGTCCTGAAAGTCATGAATTCAGGTATGCGTTTAAAAAAAAAAGAATTTTGTTTAGAATATTAAAATAATAGAATTTTAGAGTGTTCTTGGTGGGTCCGCGGTCCAATCTGCGGAAGAGAGAAGAGGAGGAGACGGGGGATTTAGTGATGTGAGGCGATGCCATTACCGTTAAGATTGAACGTTTGGTTCAATAACGAGCTTTGTTAAGCCAATCGTATTGAGGCAAGATGGATGTACAAAATAAAAGGAGATTGCAGCCACTTCTCAGAATTTACGTTCATTCATTCCACACGCTTATATGATAGTATATATATATATATATATATATATATATATATATATATATATGTATATGTATGTAGGTATGTATGTATGTATGTATTATAGTATATGCTATATGTATATATATACTTATATATAAATATGTATGTATATATATATAAGTAATGTATATATATATATATATAATATATATATATATATATATATGTGTGTGTGTGTGTGTGTGATGTGTGTGTGTGTGTGTGTATGACTGTAGGTGGTCCGTGTGTGCGTGCGCGCGCGTCACGCTTACCGCTCACCTTTGAAGGATGCTGCAATCAGTTAGAGTTGGGTTCTAAAGGTGCATTGGTGGAGGACTCTGTCCACGTTTGTAAATGGCATCTCAGCGCCTGCTGGTGTCAAGAAAAATGGCGTAGGTCCAGCAAACAAACTCATCCCTGAGGACTTGTTAGAAACCGGAAGACTTTACTCTCTGGCGCTACATGTCTACGAAGGGGTAAAGGTAAATGGAGTATAGATGGATATATATAATATATATATATATATATATATATATATATATATATATAATATATATATATATTACACCAAGGGGCAGGCAGGTGACGACCAAGGAATACATCAAATCAGGTGTTGACTGAAGGAAACAGGCCAATCTACATAGTTTTTTTATTCCAACGTTTTCGTAATAACATTTATTACATCTTCTGGGAATCTGTCAATTAATAAAATAATAATATTTATAAACAATCTTAAATTTACTAAAAAATTAAAAAAATTGTAAAAAGACTAAAATTTACTAAAATATACAATTACAGAAAATTATTATTTAAAAGCTGAACCTCCAACCAACCTTAAGTTAAGAGAGAGAAAGACTGAATGATAGGAGACAACAAAAAAGGAGACACGTTAACTAAGGTACAGTTGGATGGAGGAGGTTGGGGTATTCAACTGGGGAACCAGCTGCTTAATGAGTAATGACTCTAAAATGGGTAATTCTTGGGGGTTTGGTGTTTGCCCTATAATGCAAAAATCGTCTCTTTCGATATGTGTTTTGCAGATTTTTGCATGGTTCCTGATATTTGAATGTTCAGGGTTGGAGAGCCTACTTCCTGTTCGGAAGCTTATTCCACGATGAGAATCGATTCTGACCTTCAGTAACCTCTTCGTAGATCCCACGTAAGTCCAGAGTTACACTTTGGGCAAGTATATTTATATACTACATTTGAGGTCAAGAAGGGACTCAATCGATCTTTATATTTAAAGAAAGACATGGTTATGGAGTGGTAAATACTATTGCACAACCCCATAGCAGTCAGTGGAAGTCTGTCTGTTTCACATTAATGTATTAATATAGAATAATTTAACCGTACCTTTTCCAAGATAAGGCTTTGTCACATCTTCAAAAGAAATCTATTAATACATACAATTTTCAGCTGGTCTTTCCGTTTAAGGAACATCGATTTCTGTGTGTAATTGTATGGTTACCGATCGCTGAAACCCACGTAAGTTGCAGACAATTGTTAACCTGACAGCGACGGCCTTCGAGATTCTCTCTCTCTCTCTCTCTCTCTCTCTCTCTCTCTCTCTCTCTCTCTCACCACTGTTCTGTTCTTATTTCTAAGGTGTTGAAATGAAAACCTAACATGCAAGAAAAGTTTATTCTTTAAAGCTAACATATCATGAATGATAAGTGAATATCTTCCCCATCTTAACATCTTAGCATACACCAAAATTATAAGTGGCACCAAAATTATAAGTGGGATTCTTCCCCATTTCAAACCCCATGGCACTGATTAGTCTCTATTGTAATTATTATGTCCTTAGTCAGTACCGTCTAAATGACCACTTCCAAGTTACTTGCATGCATGTCTGTGCAATGCATGACTATCCCAGCCTAGCCATGGCTGTCCATTGAAACATCTGTATATTTTAGTTGACCAGACTACTGATCTGATTAACAGCCCTCCTAGGAGGCGCCTCAGTGGCGTGCCACCTCCGTGGCCGCGAGTTCAATTCTCGGGCATTCCACTGAGGGGTCAGATATGTGTATTTCTGGGGACAGAAGTTCACTCTCGACGTGGTTGGGAAGTCAGGTAAAGCCGTTGGTACCGTTGCTGAATAACCACGGGTTCCATGCAACGTAAAACCATCGTACAAACAAATAAACAAAATAAACATCTCTCCTAGGGCTGGCCCGAAGAATTAGATATTTTTACGTGGCCAGGAACCAATTGGTTACTTAGCAACGGGACCTACAGCTTATCGTGGGATCCGGACCACATCGAGAAATGAATTCCTACCCTTAGAAATAAATTCCACCAATTCCTTGTTGGCAGAGCCGGGAATCGAACCCGGACCCTGAGACCGGTAGTCGATTACTTTACCGACTCGCCCAACGAGGAAATGTCAAGGAAGAAAGAGCCCTAATTTCAACAGCATCGAAAAGTCTGTGATACTATCACAGACGAACACATTCTGAAGCACCGATTATAAAAATTACCTAAAGGATAAATCGCTGAAACGATAACAGTAATGACGGGTCACTACAAAGTTAGTTAGATTATTTCAACACTCACCCTTCCAGCGAGACTGGGAGCTTAGAACTTCCAAAGTCTGTCTACTACTATTTCTTCCACATCAATGAAATACATTTTGCGATAGGCCCTCGCGCCTAGCGATTTTCACAACGCACGAACTAATACACACTTCAGTTTAACACACCTAGAAATCCGATTGAAACCGGGAAATATGTTCTCGAAGCTTCCATCTAAAGCAGAGACGGACAATTCCACCTGAACACGTTGCTGACGTCTACTAAACGTGTATCCATAGGTGACTGCACGCCTCAGTGGCTTGGTGGGTAAGGTGTTGGCGTACCACCTCGGTGGCCGCGAGTTCGATTCTCGGGCATTCCATTGAGGTGTGAGAGATGTGTATTTCTGGTGATAGATGTTCACTCTCGACGTGGTTCGGAAGTCACGTAAAGCCGTTGGTCCCGTTGCTGAATAACCGCTGGTTCCATGCAAAGCAAAAACAGCATATAAACTATACAAACAAACAGTACGGCAGGTGCTGAATTAAGAGAGAATGCTCGGAATTGCGCTTAAGCATCGCTGAAGTCATTCTGAGGTATATAACACTGCTACAGATGCTTAATTATCAGACACCCAAGTTACAAATCTTCCACCTGCAAAACGGTTGAACGCTGTAAAAGTTCGTATGACGCAAATACCTCTGCAACCATTTTGACAGAAACACTTTGGTTAATTTGGTTTTCAACTGTGAGTCAGTCACATTAAGGCACAAATATGCGGATTGAGGAATGACATTCAGAGCCGAGCTCGTCCTGGCAGCAATGTCATTCTTATTCTCTTTAAGATATTTAGAGAGAGAGAGAGAGATTCTCCATAACCTGTGTCCCGTCCCTGCTCGTGTACTTCTTGGGGCGAAAAGTTTTTACGTAACGAGCGCTGCCTTAATTAGCTCCCAACTTCTGAATCAGGAGTTTTTGCGGCAAGTTTCGAATTAACCGAACTTTCGCACTTTGCGATGTGGTTTTATCTCGTTTCGCGACAGTCCGATGATGCTGATAAAATCTCTTTGAGATGAGCGGGTAGAAGATGCTGGGGACAACTAGCGTGGGTTTTGATGCCTGGTAATAATCGAAATTTGACACAATATTTTGGAAGGGTATTCCTCAGTGGCTGAGCGTTACTGAGATCTTTATTTACGGGAAATATTTTAATGCTCTTAAAATTCGCAGGTTAATGGCTGTATTATTATATATTAACGGTCCATTTCTTTAGGGTTTACCGCTTAAATGGTTTTTTTTTTTTTTTCATTACATTATATGTCAACTGTGCTTTTCTTTCAACTTTATTTTTATGTTATTCATTGTTTTGCTATTTTCAGATAAGGATATTCTCATCTATTAGAGATACCTTTCGAGATTAAAGGCACTTTGGTTAGCTCTATAAATGTTTGCACTTTTTCAAGTAATAGTAAATGGTTCCTTTCAGAAAAACTACTTATCTCAGATAAGTAATTATCATTAGCCAAGTCACAATCTTGTTGGAAAAGCAGACTATTACAAGCTCAAGTCCCTACAAGGAAAGCAGACAATACAGGAAAAGAAACGCAGCAAAATATAAAAGATAAATAAGATACAAATTCCGATAAATTACAAAGAAAAAATGATAACAACAAACAATGTAGGTGCTCTAAGTACACCAACATCGTTTGTAGTCCAGATGCCTCTGGTAGTAATCTTCGAAGAGGCCTCTAGACTCTAGAGTCCCGAGGAGAGCTTATCTTATCCGATCTAGGATTCATGATGGAGTTCCTTTTCTTTGTCCTTCTCTAGTTTGGACTGTAACAGCTCTTTGCGTCGTTGAAGACCTCAATTCGTGATCTGTTGTGGAGCGTCCTTGTGTTTCAAAATGCTCTCTCTCTCTCTCTCTCTCTCTCTCTCTCTCTCTCTCTCTCTCTCTCTCTCTCTCTCTCTCTCTCTCTCTTCAGAATTTACTCTTTAGTTGTACAAAAACAAGTAAAAAATACGTCGAAGTTTCTTCGGTGCAGTCGAATTTTCTGAACAGCGTATAATGTCGTATGAAACTCTTAGTTGCGGCCCATGAAACTTTCAGCCACGGCACGGTTGTGTCCTGTGTTTCTAGACAAACCAAATTAGAATTTAAAAAACTACCAAATCGAAATGAAAAAAATAAAAATAAAAACACCTTTGAGGATCTAGATGAGCCTCTCAACGAGCTGCAGTTTCATTACCTTGTTGTGGAGGAGCCAGAATCGTTCATTAGTTGATACAAGCATGAAAATTGGTATGGATATACTCTGTATATCACCTTTTAAGAAAAAAGTGCTAGCCATAAAAAATTACAATGTGGCCACCAGCACACCAAAAACAGCCATAAATCAGAAAAACGCCTATCTCTGTCCATTTATTTCCAAATTTTGTTACTAAAAAAGGCTATT
Source organism: Macrobrachium nipponense (assembly GCF_015104395.2). Classification (NCBI taxonomy): domain Eukaryota; kingdom Metazoa; phylum Arthropoda; class Malacostraca; order Decapoda; family Palaemonidae; genus Macrobrachium; species Macrobrachium nipponense. Next base: position 76,598,395 of record NC_087204.1, read on the forward strand.
AATGAAGTGAAGGCAAAGAGGACACTTCTTTGAATTCAGACAAATCCTGTTTCTTGTGTGACCATTTTTGAAAATGTCCAAATAGTTCATTTGTTCAGAGGTACAGATCATTCTGCTGGTTTTCTTAGTGGCAGATTTTGCTATGTCCCAAAGGGTTCCAAACTACAGAGCTGATCTTCCAGTCAAATCAACACTATTGTTCCTGAGGCAGGAGGGATTCTGCAGATAGCAATGGGGCAAACAGAAACCTTTGGCAACAAAAACCAAGTTGCTTTGGGCAGATGAAGCTCGGTATCAGATTAAAGACTATTCATATTTGAGAATGAAAACTCTACAATTAAACTATGGCGATAGAGCCAAGAGAGTGTCTGTCTCTCTGTCTGTCTCTCACTACCTGGTCACACTGGTGACGAACACTGGTGCTCAATATCAGCTAAACTGCAAATTTGATATCCCAAATGCTATCTAATCTGCACCAAAGAAATTAGATAGCCACACCTGAACTGGCAGGATGTGCCAGCGCGGGAGAGCTGAGCAAATGATGACGGGAGCTTTAATGTTACCCGGATGGTGTACCGAACTCACAGCTCGAACCTAACCATAGCACTATCATATCCCATACATGGAAGTGAGGAAAGGTGATTAACCCTCAACCAGCTCTACTTAAGTTCAAAGTATCATATTGTGGAAGCCAAACCAAAAATGCAAACTGACTGGAGTAAAAATGTCGTTGTCAAGAGGACAAAAGTGATGAAACATTAATTTCACCTCTTCACTTATTTCAAGGGAAACAGGACTCTGTTGGATATTTTTATCTTACAAAAAAAATGTACCATTGCTTCATGCTCTTATTGCTGTGCTGTTAACATTTGATCCGACACGGTTAGATGGTGGAGATGGCAAAATATCATAACATCGGCAGACTTTTGTTTAATAATTCCAAATTGACAAGAGCACAGAAGAGAACAGTGACTCACATTACATCATGCACATAAAGCGATCAAGAACCTCAGACCCTATGTGTGAAGAAGAGGATGAAATATAAAATTTAAGACAAGCAATGACAATGCAGCTGAATGAAAAGTCCAATCAGTGTGCCAAGACCCTAAACCATGGAAAGCTCTTTACAAAATTAAGTGCTGGTGATGTTGTTCAAGAACTGAAGTATCACCCACGATACTTGGCAGACATATACAACTCAGAGAGAGCACATCTTAATGCGATAAAGCAAGGCAAGCGGAGAATCACCATTATCAATGGAAAGAGTTATATCTTTTGGCTTTTTCTGAACTTGTTATCTACATCATTGATAGGAAGGTTACTAATACAGAAACCCCAGACATCAATACCACCAGGTTGAAAAAGCAGTTACTCTTTAGGATCCCTGAACTGCAATTTGGTATGTTTGATGATTGGAGGGTGGATGATCAACATACTAATTTGCAGCCCTTTAGCCTCAGTAGTTTTTAAAATCTGAGGGAGACAGACAAGCCATCTCAGTAGTTTTCTTTTACAGAAAACTAAAAACGTTTGTGATAAGGAAAGCAAAAATAGTGTACCTGACTATGCAACGCTATAATGAATCTCTCTCTCTCTCTCTCTGAAAATATATTCTTTAGTGGTTAAAAAATAAAGGTCTTGATAAGGAAAGCAAAAAAGTTTTGCCTGACTCCGCAACGCTATAATGAACTCTCTCTCGACGAGTTGTTTGTATTAATTTCCCGAAATAGAATGCCTTTCATTTTACTGAGATTCTCTCTCTCTCTCTCTCTCTCTCTCTCTCTGCATAAGCCGTAAAAAGATAAGTTTTTCCATTCATAGACAGTAGCATTTAATACAATAATAGCAGTTCAGCATAGAAACATGACGTTAATCACTAGCATAATGTTCTTTAATCTGTTGGAGTTTTCGACATTCCTTACTGAAGTCTTTGTTATTCCAAATAATTATAATTGCCATGTGAGGGTCTGAGAATGAAAATTGATTTTTGTTTTACTGAAATAATGTCAGCTGGTTTGCTTTACTCCCAAATTGTTATCTTTGATTGATGCCGTGTGTTTTGGAGTAACATCAATTACAAGCAAGTAAAACATGCTCCGAAGAGTCTTCGACGCAATCAAGTTTTCTGTACAGCGTATAATGCTGTATGAGCCGCGGCCCATGCAACTTAGCCGCTGCCCGGTAGTGGCCTGTCCTATAGCTTTGCCAAACGCACGATCAGGGCTAAATTTAACCTTAAATAAAATAAAAACTACTGAGGCTAGAGGGATGTCATGTGGTATGTTTGATGATTTGAGGGTGGATGATGAACGCTCCAATTTGCAGCCCTCCAGCCTTTGCAGTTTTTTAAAATCTGAGGGGGGACAGAAAATAAAAATAAATAGAAAAATTCTGTTAGATTTTGTAATAAAGATTAAGGTCACTCATGATTGGTTACAGTGACAAGTTTGTCAAAACTTTCTCATTTTTCCAATACCATTTTGGTCTAAAGACAAAAATAAAAATAGCTGTGAAACCGGAATCTTCAATAAATGGAATCTTGAGATGGTTGATTTGAAAATAATTCTCCTGTTGATGCTGGTGATCACCATTTTTTTTTCATTTGTATTATAAACTTTACGCAGAAGGATGCCAGTCATATCTGTGAGTTGTTTAATGCCACTTAAAGCTTACTTATATATAAGTGAGGAACTGATCCTTATCACGCAGAATAAACAGGTTCCATCGTCTTTCTCTTTTCAGTTCTATGCCTGACATTTCGATTCTCCTCCTCGTATGAATCTCGAGACCATTATTACCTTTAGTACGTTGGTTAGGATGCTGCTGCTGCTGCTGCTGCTCTCTCTCTCTCTCTCTCTCTCTCTCTCTCTCTCGATTCATGTATCTATCATGATTCGACGGTGTTCTCTCTATTTTGTTTTCTCCCTTGCAGAAACCTAAGACTAACATTGTTTAAAATGATTCCGGTATTATTGTTATTATTATGTCGTTGCTGTCATTATTACATTGTTATTTTCGTCCGCCCTTCTCCCTCCTTCTCACATACTGAAGAATCCTGCCTTTTACCAAACCCTCGTGTACCTGCATCTCGAAGAAGCCGTGGGAGGACTCTTTCTTCCCATGTTATTTTTCGGCAGAAGGGTGTCACAATTCCTAGTCGTTAGGCCGAGTAACAAGTGTCTCGAAACTCTAGTGGGGCCTCCCTTGACGCGCGGCTTCTTGAAGGCTGTTATCGTCATTAGTTTCATTTTTATTATCTTTTCCTTCTCTCTTTTATTCATAATTGGGATATACTGGATGAGGTGATCCAGAGGGAAGGAGGTGGCGAGTTATCGTCTCAAAATTTTCCTCTCTCTTTTTTTTTTTTTTTTTTTTTTTTTTTTTTTTTTTTTTTTTTTTTTTTTTTTTTTTTTTTTTTTTTTTTTTTTTTACATATAATTCAGTCGTAACTTATTGAGGCACTTATTGTTGACCCCCAAAAGCATCCTTGGCCTATGGTAATCCTCCTTCATATTTGATTAAATCTTCCTTATCCTATAGCCTAACACCCCCCCCCCTTTTTTTTTGTTTTTTTTTTTTTTTTTTTTTTTGAGGTATATACGGGATGATGTCAGCTATGCAAAACAAAGAATTCTTGATCCGGTTTGGAATCAAATCCACTGTAATTTACTTAAACTACAGATCATCCCACTATAAAATATTGTTTATTTTGCTGAAAAACCCCACAAATTTTTATTTAAATCCTCTGACCAGATTTGTTGGCGAAAGCAGAATCAAATTCTGTTCAGAAAATTGTGTGATAGTTAGGACTCATATAACAGATTGAAAATTAACAGCTGTGCGTATTTTTAAATTACCTTTGCTGGCTACCAATTATGGCTCTCCCATACTTTTTCATATCACTTTCTAGTTCCAGGAAACTATAATTACTTAACTTCTCTTTGCTATTCGCTCTGCTGCTGATAACAAGCTCTCGGATCCGGTAACTTCGTAATGAAACAGTAAATCACCTATGCCCCCTCTAAACAGCCATAACCAGCTCTTAATAGCCGCAAACTTCTTGTTGGCAGGGTAATTGGACTAGCGGAAGTGGGACAGAGATGCCTGACGGATGGTTGAAGGAGGGGGGGAGGTGGTTGGAGAGGCGGGGATGTTGGTGGTGGTGGTGTTTCATGGATGGGGCTCCCATTCTTCATGCTATGTGCTCTTCCCGCCAAAACCCAACCGTCTATCCTGCCCGCCGCCAAAGGAGACGGTAAATGTAATGGACGCGGGCAAGTTGTGGTGGAGGAGGAGGAAGAGGATGATGGAGAGGGCTTATGGGATGGGGAAATTGGTGGAGATGGATCGTTGCATGGAATCGGGAAAGACGAGGAGGAAGCAAGGGATTTCAAATTAGTTTTACGTTTTTTTGGGGGGAAGGGGGAATGGGGGTTGGTTTGTGGTTGCTAGCGACAAGGCAGAGGAACTGGAGATGTAAGGAAGGTAGACGACCATGTGTTTAGGTGAAGAGACAGTTAGGTGGTAGAAAGTTTCGTAGTTAGAGAAAGTACGACACTAAAGGGTAAATGTGGAATATGATGCTGTTAGACAGAAGATGAAGAAGGTATATGTGGAATGGAATGCCTATTAGACAGAAGGCTAAGAAAATATGATAGAACGTTTAATGGTTCGCCGTGCGTTACACCAGACTCTCGGAGATTGCAAGTCTCACAAAGGCCTATCTGGTGAATAGACTCACGGAAGCTGCATGTCCCTGGAACTGTTCATGGAGTCCACGATTCAATTAGCGTTTGTTGGTAAACTTCGTTGGTTTGAGCTAGGACTCTAAATCCTCAATTCTGGATAACGCGTCTTGACATTCTTCCAAGGGAGTTTCTGAAAGTGGAATTGCATGCTAGAGCAAATACGTTTGAACCATTTGTGCAATGGGTTTTCACACATCTGCGTTATTTTGCGTTTTCTGGTGTATGATTTCAAAACACACGACAATGACAGTAGTCATTATTTATTCTGTCAATTATGTATCAGTATCTTCAGAACTAATACTCTCTCTCTCTCTCTCTCTCTCTCTCTCTCTCTCTCTCTCTCTCTCTCTCTCTCTCTCTCTCTCTCTCTATATATATATATATATATATATATATATATATATGTATATATATATATTATATATATATATATATATATATATATATATATGTATATATATGTGTATATATATATATGTGTGTGTATGTGTATGTATTCGTATACATATACGTAGGATATTCAGCAATTCCCGACCTTAACGACGTTACTTACTGTCCAGCAACAAGGATTGGTGTTCCTTTAGTCTGCATGCCTATATAAGAACCAGTGGTAAGGTGGGTGACCCCTGGCTGGAAGACGGCAATTCTGCGTGGGCTAATATTATTACCCTTAGAATATCGTTATTAGACACATGAAATGTATGTATACAACATATTGCATGGCCATTACTTAAGCATTGCCAGCGTAGTTGTATAGCTCTCACTGTTTGCAGTTAATGTATTTTGGATCAAATTATAATTAATGTGAATATCTTTGCCCTAAGGTATGCGGTCAGTAAACTCGT
>NC_087204.1:76606487-76613987 GCF_015104395.2 Macrobrachium nipponense
AACTGATCGTATTTTTCGCGCGAGCGCGTGGTATCAATAATATAAGTAGCTCCTTGGAACTTTCATTCCATAATCACGTTCATGTCGTACCTCCAGTTCTGAAAGTCGGTCTTCAAAATTAACGAAGGTATACACGATGAAAGTATGGGACTCTTGATGCCCGGTGGTACCTACCTCGCTTCTCGCACAGCCTAGGACCACAGTTAATATAAATCCTAACAAATTAGCTGTGCTCAAGCAGCTGCTATCAGATAAGCTGCACCCAAGCAACTGCCTTCAAATAAACTATGCTCAAGCACTGCTATCAGATAAGCTGTGCTCAAGCAACTGCTATCAAATAATCTGTGCCAAAGCAACTGCTATCAAATAATCTGTGATCAATAAACTGCAATCCGATAAGCTTTGTTCAAGCAGCTGCTATCAAATAAACTGTGCTCAAACACTGCTGTCAGATATGCTGTGCACAAGCAAATGCTGCCAAATAAGCTGTGCTCAAGTAAATGTTGCCAAATAAGCTGTGCCGAAGCAACTGCTGCCAAATAAACTGTGCTCAAGCAACGCTAAAATAGTCTTTTAGTTGCAACTCCATTACCTATGTTTGCATCGGCTATTGAAATAAAGTGGGTTTAACTAGACATGAAAATAACCTGGTTTTCACCCCCCAACTTTTTTTTTCTTTTTTTTAAGGGACCCTGAAATTCCTTTTGCAGTCCAGGGGGTATCCCGATTAAATAAGTTAGCCCTTATCGTCCCAGGGAATCGGGGACCTTTATAGGGCCATCTCGTTATTTGCCGTCATCTCCTTTCACTCCGAAACCAAGTGCTTTAGAAAATGGGCATTTTGCCAGAACGCATTTCCTTAATGCTTTTCAGTTTACTTAGGGTTATTGAGTTTTTTTTTTTTTTTTTTTTTTTTTAGGGTTTTTTTTTTTTTTTTTTTTTTTTTTTTTTTTTAGGGTCTTGTGCCTTATATACTTTGAAATGTATAGAAAAATTAGAGAATTTTTAAATATTGTAGCTGATAAAATTTGTTCCTGATATTTTAGAGTTATAATAGGTTAAACTTAAGATTTAGAATTTATTATAGGCTGTAGTTAAATGAACTTTCATTTTGTAACATATGCCAAAGATTATCTATTCTGTATAGTTAATAAGGTCTTTATCCATTTACAGTTCTACTTAAAAATAACTTTCGATATTAAAATACATGACACTGAAAACTCTCCTGCTTTGATGTTTAAGGTCCGTCATACAATTATTTGTTTATATTTAGAATACATCATGAAATCAGCATTGGCTCTGCGTGCAATATTGTCTTCAATAGTTTTCTTTTTAATTGGGAAAAGCATTATTTTCAAGCCTCGGAAATATAAATGTTCTGTAGCAGTAGACGTGAAATTTAAAATAATAATGCTCAGCCACTGTTCGGAAATAGACGAGAGTTAGTGAGTATATAAGTAGTTGAATAATTAAGTGTATGTCATTACTGCCGACGATGAAGATGAGCAGAGTTTATGCCTGATTAGTGTTAGCCTTTCCCTGTATCGATTTGTATCGAAGATAATTCACAAATTTCATTGGAGGAGTTCAGTGAACCTTTGCGTGGTCGGGGTTTGTCTACTGGGCAAGAGTGTAGTTATTAGAAAGTTGGTAATATAGACCCAGATAAAAAACAAAATAATGGTTACCCAGGTATTTTTATTTTTACTTTTTGCGGTGAGATGCGCATGTTTGTATTCTCTGGATCCGATATTTTGAGCGAGAAAGCCCAAGTCGATCACCTGCCAATTTGAGGGCAGTGGGAATGGGCGCGTTTAGCCCCTAAATAGATTGGTGCCACAGGCTTGCGAACGATATCTTTGGGCAATTTATGGAAGGTATATATATATATATATATATATATATATATATATATATATATATATGTGTGTGTGTGTGTGTGTGTGTGTGTGTCTATATATGTATGTATGTATGTATGTATGTATATATGTATATATATTTATATATATATATATTTATTTATTTATTATTATACATATACATACATACATACATACACACGCTCCCATACATTTATTGCCGAATTATTCTCCTATTTAAGTATCATTGCTTAGAAACGCTCATGTTCCACTCACATAATATGGACAAAACTTTCAATCCTCAAAGTCTCGAGTAGGGCATTTAAAGACTCTGACCAGCGAATCTTTATCCGCCCTGAATGTAAAAATAGTTTAATCCGCAGTCTCGCCTCTAAGAGGCTTAACATTTGTGTATTATCTACCGATTACTTTGAGACTTATCCGTGCTCGTCACAAAGCCAACGTAATCGCAGGCATTTGCGGGGCTTAGTGTGAAAAATTACTCGTTATTTTCTTTCTCCATAATTTTCGTCATGGACGAATTTTTTTGTAAATATACGTTCCCCATATGAATATTTGCGCAGTATTTGCAAAACGTAAATAACAATTGTGGTAGATTTAAGCACGTTTCTTCAGAATGAAGTACCGTCTACTATCTTCCTGTTTCACTTTTTATCAATAATGTTTTCATTTCCGTATGGCTCTGCTCATTTCTTTTCCCACAGGCATGAAGTAGGCACTTGCCGCCACAGTTCTCGTTGTATATGAACAGCATAATATATATTTTGTTTTATTTCGTATGTTAGAAGTCCTTCATCTTGATGTCTCCGCCAACGAAGCTGAAGAGACATATATATATATATATATATATATATCTATATATATATATATATATATATATATATATATATATATGTGTGTGGTGTGTGTGTGTGTGTGTGTGTGTGTGTGTGTGTGTGTGGATGTTTACGAGTGCACAGCATGTCAGAAAAGTTTGTAATATGTGGTTGGTTTAAACTAAGTAGACCTCACACCAGCAGAGGACTTCGCCAAAGCTATTGATAAAGAAATTGAGATGATTGGTACTATTGCCCTCACGATTCTGGTCTAGCAACCGAAACAAGCTAGTTAAGAATTTCATTGTAATTTGTGGGAGTACCCGCTTCTTTCCTCGCACTGCCGAACTTTGGGATTTTCTACCAGTTTCTGTTTTATCGGACAGTTTACCTATTGATTTTTTTCGCGGTTTAGCCCCACCTACCTTTTCCCCTTCTTTTTCTTGCTTTCTCCGAGCCTGTTCTGGAGCAGGGCTTAATATGCCTGTGCTGTTAGCCTTTACTCTTTAGCTATGATATTGTTTATTTTTAAGTTAATTTTTCCATTGTCTCAAGTCTGCGCTCGTCGAGTCGTTTTTACTTAAGTACTATACATTTCTAGCCAATGCATAATGAAGGAAAATGAACAGAAGACAACTAGAAAAAAATTCAAATAATAGAGTTAGATTTTTGCCCATCCTAGAACTTGACTGTTTTAGTCACTTGCCCAATTATCTAGCATATTACCTTCCCCATCCTTTTCCTGCGAACCTCGCATCCTCGAAAACTTAATATCTTTATTGAACATTATATGGCCCTCTCCAGAAATTCATGTTACTATGAAAGAATAATTGTTTAAGGCGTCGAGAAAAATCAGTGCTGTGTTCACCTTTAATTGGTAATAAGATGACCCTTATTTTCAGTAAACGCTCAGAGCACAGCCGCTCCAGACTCCTAATTTAATTGTATCTGTATGGAAAGGTAATAACGATATAGGAGAGAGAGAGAGAGAGAGAGAGAGAGAGAGAGAGAGAGAGAGAGAGAGAGAGAGAGGCTTATGGTTTATGATGGGCGATATATGTGTGAATTACCTCACTTAGTGAGAAAACTAGCAATTAAGTATAATGGGTGATTGAAGCACACGTGGAGGAGAAGACGGAATTGTATAAGGTGGTGAGGGATATTAGGACTCTGTTTACGATGAAGAGAAAGGAGGGGTGACGGTAGGGCCTATAGAACCAAACGTTATTCATCATCTAGAAGAAAGGTGTTTATGGTGGAATGCCTCCTCTCTCTCTCTCTCTCTCTCTCTCTCTCTCTCTCAGTAGTCGCCCCCCTCCATCTTCCTCATACCTTAAGCATCCCCTCCCCCCCCCTGCGCGTATCTCTCTCTCTCTCTCTCTCTCTCTCTCTCTCTCTCTCAACATCTTATTTTCTTTCCCAGTAGTGTAGCACCTCTTCTCTATACCCTAACTATTCTCTCTCTCTCTCTCTCTCTCTCTCTCTCTCTCTCTCTCTCTCTCTCTCTCACACACACACACACACACAGATTGTTTAGAATTGTTCCTAAAGCGGCAGTATCCTAATAGTGTCGCATCAGTGAAGGTCCAAGTATTTCCCGAAGAATCTGTGTCTCGGTTTAGTATACCCGAGCTGCTCAAGAATCTTATAAACAGCTTAAAAATAACAAGTTAATACTATGTTATCTCTGTGCCAACACGTTCTTTAATGTTTACTTCCTGCAAAGAAATGGGATGGTGATTATTTATTTATTTATGTTGAATAATAATTATTATTATTATTAAATCAGAAGATGAAACTTATTCACGTATTCATATGGAACAAGCCCACAGGCTTTACGTTACAAGCTTCAAAAGAATATGGTGTTCATTAGGAAGAAGTAAGAGAAGGTAAAGGGAAATACATAAAGAAGAGATCCCACTTACTAAAAAAGAGAAATAAATCATTAATAGACAAAAATGTATTAAAATGCAAGGAGAATAATATTAGGCTAGTAATGCATTGCATCTTCGCTTGAACTTCTGAATTTTCAATAGCAGGACATCCTCTGGGAGGCTGTTCCAGAGTCCAACAGTGTGAGGAATAAAGGACCTCTGGAACTGAGATGCTCGACAGCGAGGAGCCACATTGACTGCACATTGCTGCTGCTGTTCAGCGAATGTGGTTACAAGTTACCTCAAAGAGGGTGGGGAATGTGTGCCAAATAAAATGTTATTAGAGTTTGATATGAATTTAGATTGGGATTACATTCATATTGGTTTCTCTTAACTCCTAATTTTTCCTCCAAATTATAACTCCACCTTTCGATATTGTTGGCTCCAGAATATGGAATTTCTTGTCTCCCTCTGCATTTTCTCTGTGACGCCATCTTTCTGTTACAGAGTTGGATTTCACTTCACATAAAAGGTCTGGTACTGACATACTTCTTGTGGTTGCAGAGTTTCCTTTTTCCTTAAATCGCAAGGGCCGGATGACTTACATTTTCCTTGCACTTTTCAGTTACCTTGACATTTAATTCAACTACCTTAGTATTTGCACGTTATGCGTATTTGAATCGAATGAGGTATGCTCAGTTGTATAAATGGATCTTCCACCATCGAAGACAACGCAACCTCCTTTGATGATTCGCAAAGTTTGGCGTCGTCAGCTATGTGTTAGGTCAGGGTTTGTGAGGTGGGCCTCGGCAATGAAGTGACCGAGTTTCGATTGGCTATAGCCACATTTGATCACCAGCCTTCCACACTGTTTACCGTGAGTTCCATAATCTTTCAATTTTCAAAAAGCGATTTCATGTTTTCATGGAGAAAATGATGCCACTCTTCATTCTTCCATCTTTTTCGTGCATCCATCAGTCCGAGACGAGATAAGGGCACTGCGTTACCCCTCCCTTCGGCTGTTGATCTGTTACATATAGGACATGCCTCAACCAAGTATCTTTTGGTCTACAAGGAGTTCACAACAATTTTATCTTACGTAGACATTAGTAATTACGTACATACGCATGCTCATTTACGTGTCTGTGCTTGTTTGTTCGTCCTTACGCGTTATTCTGAGATTTCCACACACACACATAGAAATAAGGAGAGATGTACACACAGACATTATATTATATATATGCGTGTGTGCACTTAGTTATTGATGATACCAATGCTGTCCGTTGAGAGTTGACTGTAGCCCTAAGCTTAATATGTGCCATGTATTGATGTCAACGCATATTACTCCCAATGGGCGCCATATGTCCTTCAAATGACTGGAGCATTTGTATTGTTGTCAATTGACTCGAGTGGAAGGGATTCGCATTACCGTTGATTAATCCTCTTAATGTGTTTACTTTTGTTTCGTTTATTCCCTCTTGAGTCGTACATGAACGCTGAGGTTTGGTTTAATTCTTCTTGATGACCACAAGGAGAGATGGGGTCAGCTTCCCTGTCTCGTAAAAGATTCGCTTAGGAACTGGATAGCTAAGGGGCAAGATAAAGTAATAATCATAATAATGATCTCAGAAGGGTATGCAGAGGAGCCATCTTACTGCGTTGGTGGGCGAGGTGATGCGAGGACCGAGCGACGCTAATTTCCAAATATACAGAATTATTGATGCGTGATTTTCGCTCAGCGAGGGCGATGGACAGCAAGGGGGCGAAGGGAAGAGAGGAGAGAATCCCTTTTTAAATGCCTTTAGTGGAAGTGATGACATTTTAAGCTTCGGTAGATTTTCCTCACGGAATCGTTTTTTAGCTTATAGGTATGAAGCAGGTGGTAATTATAGCATGGCAGAACTGTTGGGAGAAAGCATATGTATTAATAACGTTATCTCTTTTAGCAAAGAAGCTCGTCTCCTCAAATAAATATATCTGACGGCTGTGCTGTCTTAGTATATTCCTTTTTTTAAGTTTTACTGTTATGTGATCAGATTAATTAATTCTTTTTATCAGAATTTAATTTTATTATTTTTTTAAATCAAATTTTTGTGTAGTTCTTTAAAGAAATTCTTTAAAATGTTGTTAAATATATTGTAAAAGTTAAAAGATCACATTTAGTATTCGGCGTCGGTGACCCTGGTAGTTTTGACGTCAGTCAGATAACTCACAATCAATCAATCAATCCTCACGGTCAGATAATTTACATTTGTCGCTGATGACAGTTTGTGATTGGTTCTTGTTCGTTTTTTTTTTTCCAGATGGTTATGTAGTTAGTTTTCTTAAATATTTTGATTGTTTAGTCTTATTTGTTTTATCACGAATGGTAATGTTATTTATTTTTCCTCGTACACGCACATTTATGCATGTGTATACATACATAGACACATATATGTATGCGAGTCATATCACATTACCGGGATTCATATATACGCATTAAGCTACAAATGTCCTTTAATATCTAATTACCTCTACCTCGGAATTAATATATTTTCATATCTGTTAACCGAAGGGGAATTTTTTAGTCGATAATAACTTCGTAGGCTCATGGGCACGAACCATAGAACTATACACTTATCACGGATATCTGTGTGGTTTAGAACGCTTCACTGTACGTCATAAATTCTTGGTTCTATGGTTCGTGCCCACGAGAGGACGAATTTATTATCGACTAAAAAATTGCCCTTCGGTTAACATATATGAAAATATATTAATTCCGAGGTAGAGGTAATTAGATATTAAAGGACATTTGTAGCTTCATGTGTATATATTTATGTATGTATGTATATAAGATAAAGCATTTGCCTTTATAATGCTTCCATGTAATCCATGTAGTTGGAGTGAGCTGAGGAGTAATGTCACTTTCTTTTTCCTCCTTCCAGGACGGAG
>NC_087204.1:76618987-76638987 GCF_015104395.2 Macrobrachium nipponense
TTTATCAACAGCCAATAAGGAGCGTCGTACCGGACTGGCCTACACATCAAATGCACGGTTGATGTGAACCTACCATAGTATTCTCCCGTTTCGAGAGTACAGGTCAGTTCGTGACTGAAAGAATGGTATAGTTTCTTCTACTGCCTTTAAATCAGCTCAGAATGCTAAAGTTGTAATATTATCGTTTCGTATATCAGGCTTAAATAACTTCTACTGAAGATAACGATGGACATTATAGTTTCATCTGTGTTGTGCTCTAAATCACCGTTTATTGAGATTTAAAGCATCGTTGTAGAACAGTGAATCGCTCTTCTTGTGCTTTCGACTATCTGATATTAAATTCGAATAAATCATCTGTGTATTTCTGTTCTCTTTGTTTTTCTTTTTGCTTTGCATATGGACAGTCTGTTATGTGGAAGCTCTCATTGGAAGTTGACAGCCTTCTTTGAGTATTCCATAAAAATATTTGCAATGCTTAATAATAATAATAATAATAATAATAATAATAATAATAATAATAATAATAATAATAATAATAATAATCCAGAAAACAAATCCACAGCTATGTAAATTAAACATATTGGAAAGGAAAATCGTACACATTTTCGAAAGCTTTCGGTGGGTTTTTTAACTTTACAAATATATTTGAATGCGTAACTGAATTTGCCTCCTCCATTTTCGGAATCATGTTACTATCAGCATCCATTTATAGAAATAATGCTCACTCCGTAGGCAGCATGAGCCTAAATTTGGTCCATTACCTCACACGTCGAAAGACTGAAATGTATTGGAAGCTTCTAAATACTGAATTTGGGGGGAATGAAACTGCCTGCCCCCCATTCGCTCATTTCCCTATAGTATTGGCCGTCACCCATTGTACCAACATGGTTTGGCTTTCATTTGAACTCGCCTATCAAATTAGTAAACAACCAAAGTGATGCTTCATTTCACTGATCGAGAAACCAATGCTGGTCTTATTATGCTGCGTTAAGGAGTTTCCTTTGAGTAAGGGTAATAGTAGCAACAGCGGTAGTAGTAATGTATTTTTAGTAGTAATAAAGTATATTAGTATAAAATCCCATAGTTATTAAACTTGCAAGGCCTCATGATTCCGTTGTCAGAAATGTAAGTGAAATAGTTATTCGCTTACAGTACTAACGTAAAGGTTTTCCCTGACTTAGTATTAGGATTATGAACCCCAGGCGAATGGTACTGGTCAGCCAGAAACGGCGTCCATATTAACTATCTGACTCACCCTAAAGGTCGGTTTCGAATAGAACAATGCCGTATTGATCCTGTTGAAACTACTAAAAGGTTTGTTCCAAAACACCATGGTTATCGAGGAGTTAATCAGTAACCCTCCCATAACTTTGCGATTTAGCTGTCTTATTGTTTTTTAACGTTGTTTTACCCTTCAACGAAGCTCATTTTGATTTCGTCTGAACAATAAACAGGTACAGATGTATTCATGTTTTATGTTCATGTAGCTGTTTGTTCAATGAAAATTTCTGCATGATTGTTCGGCGCAAGAAAGTTTTTTTCTTCTTCTTCTTCTTCTTCTTCTTATCCAAACTTAACTGCCATCTGTGTTTTTACGCAAGTTATCCCGGATGATGCTGAAATAGAAAACGGATTCATAGTTTAGTTTTGTTTATTTCTTTGAACCTGTTATGAAAAAAGTATTTTTTTATTCCTTACGCGTTTCTTCCGTGTGTAGGGAATGCTCATATCTTTCTTTATTGTATATGATAGTGGATAAACTAACCTGACCAATCCAAATATTCGAAATCCAAATATTTATGGCTACATATCCTAAAATTTCCCAAAAATAAACCCACTATTGCCCCCTTATGAAAAGAAAAATATACGTGGTCCCCTTTATGTTAAACCTCCGCTTCTAAACCTTCGGGTATTTTTCTTACGTAAACATCTGGCTGGGGACGGGAGACTGCGAGGTCTCATTCTCTTTTAATCCGAATTTTGTGGCGACGGTTCCTGGATATCGAATGCATCCGGGAATCCTTCAGAGATTCTCCGCAGATTCTCCCTCCAACAGCTCGAAAACATCGTCGTCATCCGCGCGTCGTTTCCGCATGATTAAACGGACCTCGACGATGTGAAAAGGAGAAAACGAAGAATTTTCGAAATATTTCATATGGAAATTGGCGACGACAACAAAAGAGAAAAAAATACACTTAAGCCACAACGAATATTTGCTCCAGTATTTATTTTTTTAATCATAACCGAAAAAGGTGTTTGCTGAGCATCATTTGATAAAGTCTTGAATTTTTCCCAGGTTTGGAATGTAACTTTAGACACTTGTCACTTCCCATTGGCCCGGATAAAATCTGAAGGTTTTTCCAGTGGAGTGTTCGAGAAATGAGAGACGATATTCATTCTGGCTTTTGCGTTATTATCATCTTTTGTCTTTATCAAGCAATCAGAATTTTCAACTGACTGTTGAAAGTGGCCATGAGAAACTACCCCTGCGTAAATGCCTAATGATCAAGTTGATGACAACTACCGAATTCTTCGAGTATTCTTTTAAAGAGGCGACAATCTGTTTTGAATTCCTTCGTTGTGGTTTTTCGGGAGTTCCAACATAGATGGCACCTTCAGAAGTTCAGGTCTTTGTCATACTATGAAGTGGCCATTATAAGGTTGTCATTAAGATTCTGTTTCCACATGCAAATGTCAGTTTTGTTCTTTAATGTTTGATAAGGAGGAAACTGCTGGTTAAATTGCGTCAGTCTTTCAAACGTATTTGTTACAAGAAAGAAAATCTCTCTCTCTCGTAAACAGATATAGATGCCTAGCATCTATGTCCGTTACCACTGGTAACGATAGTAATTCCATAAAAATGATAAAGGTCGAATATTCTCTCTCTCTCTCTCTCTCTCTCTCTCTCTCTCTCTCTCTCTAAAACACGCAAACACGCACACACACAAACATAAAAATAAATGCATATTTGCACAATCACGGACACCCGCCCCATGCTTTTCTATCTTGTTTAAAATCGCTAATATCAGTAAACCATGTAAACTTTTGACATTCTCTCCTCTCTCTCTCTCTCCTCTCTCTCGAGCTGCTTCTTTGAGCACCTTTCATCAACAAGACAGTCGGTATAACCGTGGCAAAAGCCTCATTCTTTATGCCACGGCGAAATATACAGCCGGCGCAAATGGTTGCGTTACAAGATGCCTCCTCTCTTATAGCCATTCTTGTATCCTGTCTTGTAGCCCCCTCTTGTATCCTTTCTTGTAGCTTTTCTTATATCCTCTCTTGTAGTTTCTCCCTTGTATCTTCTCTTGTAGCCTTTCTTGTTTCCTTTCTCGTGGCTTCTCTTTTATCCTTTCTTGTAGCCTTTCTTATATCCTCCCTTGTATCCTTTCTTGTATCCTAAATTGTAGCCTCTCTCTTGTATCCTTTCTTATAGCCTCTCTTGTAATCCCCTTTCCTTTGTAGCCGTCTTTCTTTGTATCCTTTCTTGTAGCCCTCTCTTGTATCCTTTTTTCACCCCTCCTTGTATTAAGTTTATATGGCCTTTCTTGTAGGCTCTCTAGAAGCCTCTCTTTTATCCTCTCTTGTAGCTTCTCTCATAGTTTCTCTTGTAGCTTCTTCGTAGCTCGTCCGAAAGGTCACGGGTTCAGAAAGGGAGTTTCCTGGTGGCGAAGATGAAGCTCGTAGTCTCAGGCGAATAGCGCTTCTTCCTCTGCCCTGTGGACTGAAATCCAGGTGTGTGAGAGAGAGAGAGAGAGAGAGAGAGAGAGAGAGAGAGAGAGAGAGAGATGTCCGTAGTTTGGAAAGGGAAAGTAAGATGTCTGTCGTTTCAGAGAGAGAGAGAGAGAGAGAGAGAGATGTCCGTAGTTTGGAAAGGGAAAGTAAGATGTCTGTCGTTTCAGAGAGAGAGAGAGAGAGAGAGAGAGAGAGAGTGGTCTGTAGTTTGAAAGGGAAAATAAGATGTCTGTTATCTTGGCAACGGTGAGTAGGGCTCTCTCTCTCTCTCTCTCTCTCTCTCTCTCTCTTACATGTTTATGGTAATAATAAAAAATTTTCTTTTCTTCTTCTTCTTCTTCTTCTTCTTCTTCTTATTATTATTATTATTATTATTATTATTATTATTATTATTATTAGTAGTAGTAGTAGTAGTAGTAGTAGTATTTCCAGTTTGCCATCTCATGGCATCAAACCAAATAGATGAGAGATTTAATTTAAAGTATGTTATAGAAGATACTCTCAGGTAAATAACTATTCAAAGATTAGTGATTCTTGAAACAGTAAGAAGAACATTAGTAAAGTAAATAGATGTTGGAATGATTTTATATATATAGTTAACAACTTTTACTTTCTAACAATACTTACCCAAATCGGAAGGGCAAAGACGAGAGGAAATGCTGTCAGTACATCACGACCGGATTTATTCCTCTTTATATTTTTTTTCTTCTTTTTGCTGGGTGATCCTTTTGCGTTCCGATGGTTGAGGGACTGTATCTTTTCCTCTGTTTTCTAGGTTTTTTATTTTGTTCCTGCTTCCGTTTTCTCTGAAATTTACATGATTTTTCCTTCGTTCATTCGATGGGCCTACATCATTTTTCCTTCATTCAGTCGATGGGCCTACATCATTTTTCCTTCGTTCAGTCGATGGGCCTACATCATTTTTCCTTCGTTCAGTCGATGGGCCTACATCATTTTTCCTTCGTTCATTCGATGGACCTACACAATTTTTCCTTCGTTCAGTCGATGGGCCTACATCATTTTTCCTTCGTTCATTCGATGGGCCTACATCATTTTTCCTTCGTTCATTCGATGGGCCTACATCATTTTTCCTTCGTTCATTCGATGGGCCTACATCATTTTTCCTTTCTTCAGTCGATGGGCCTACATCATTTTTCCTTTCTTCAGTCGATGGGCCTACATCATTTTTCCTTTCTTCAGTCGATGGGCCTACATCATTTTTCCTTTCTTCAGTCGATGGGCCTACATCATTTTTCCTTTCTTCAGTCGATGGGCCTACGTAAGTCCATTAAAAAATTGTGAGGTGAAGCACAGCATCGTATTATTTTTGACCGAAGGCGGAAAGAACTGAATAATCATAAAACCTTTCTTTCACCACAAATTTCCTTTACCACTAAAGGCTGTAGTCAATTTCCAGTGGCTTCCTCAGGTGCATTTTAAGAATGTAATTAGGAATCATCTTCTCGAAAATACATCGGTTCAGTCGTGTCTTCTCTTACTTCGAAATTGGATGAAATCGCTTCGTTTTTGATTGCGAAATTTAGCGTCAGTTTTTGTACTCGTATCAAACTTTAATTCTTTGTTAAATGTATCCTAAAATATAATGACTTTTCCAGGACAAAAAGCTCACCAGAACTATTGAGGTGGCCTTTTTCTGTCCGCCCTCAATCTTAAAAACCGCTGAGGAGGCTAGAGGCCTGAAAATTGGTATGTTGATCATACATCTTCAAATCAAACATACCTAATTGCAGCCCTCTAGCCTCAGTAGCTTTTATTTTATATAAGGTTAAGATTAGCCATGGCTCGTGTGACTGGCAACAAAACAGACCACCACCGGGCCGTGGTTGAGAGTTTCATACGGCGTTATACGCTGTAAGAAGACTCGATTGCACCGAAGAAATTTCGGCGCATTTTTTTTTCTTTATCGTACATATAAGTTGGACAGACTAATAGACCCAGATGAAGACGCAACCTTCTTCCAAGCATCGTTGTCCTCGGGGAAAAGATGAAAACGGCATTTCGTACCCAGCTTATCCCCGAAGGTTCGACTTCATATTGTTACAGCGCTGCAATATTCTTTTTGTCTTGTGAGTGGAAAGACTAGTTTCGTGTGGGAGATATCTCGCTCTGCCTCGGAAAATGACTCCTCGCAAAAGCTCTCACGGATAGAGGCTGAAATTTTAGGAAGCGGCTCGAGACCTGGAAACTGTATCGCTTTTACGCAATGCCGCCTACAGTAGGTGCGAGTAAAGACCTCTTTTTACCCTCTCTGATCTCCAAATGAATAATCGTTTTCTAACTTCATTTCTTAAGTGTATGGTTTTTATAAACGATGTTTTACAAGTCTCTGTGACTGCCACATACTTTCAGTGAGCCCAGGTGTGATTTATATCGAGAAAAACTCAAATATTGAAGGACACTTCTTGTTTTCCTCTGCTTTGAAACTTACTTAAAAACACGCTTACTTTTCTAGTGTACTTTTAAGTGTGCGCATTTTTGTGATTCCTTAAGGTTTCAGACTTCTACATGTAACAAATTTCAGGATTCGACGCGAAATATTTATACCACCATGCTAAAGATGTATCTGACTTTTTGTATGTTCTTTATGTAACAAGCTTGTTTACAATACTAGAAAACATAGTATTTCCTTCCTTTCCAGCCTTTAAGAAGGCGATTTTAAACACTTTCACCCTTATTAATGTTAAATGCTGTGATGTTAAGACAAGTGTAGTATGGAAACAAAAGTTGGAGTGGAGATACTGTTGATAAAATAAATAACTAAATTAAAAATAAAGAAAAACTCATGTATGTAGGTCAGTGTTTCTTAAACTTTCTTGTGCAGGGGACTCCTTTTATTAAAATTATTCTATGTAGCGGACCCTTTATTATGATAATTTCCCTCTCGGGTTTAAAAGTGTTTTCAGTGTATAGTACTAAAATTGCTACTAAATTATTTATTAATGGGTTATCTTCAACTCAACATACATGTTAACATTTTACTTACATTAATTTTCACAACATTATTTATTTTGCAAATTTGCACACAAATTGAGTCACGGTTTGGCCTAAAATTTATACGATACAGACAGGCAAATTATCCTGCGGACCCCTTGGAACATTCCACGGACCCCTGGCGGTCCGTGGACCACACTTATAGAAACACTGATGTAGGTGGAAAGTGGATGTTTAAGGTGGAGTGGGAAAGGATGAAATTGTAATAAAAGTAGAGAGACGTATATGGTGTAATGTCAAGGTAGCCATTGATAAAAGTGGCTTTAGAATATTTGAGACAGTTTGATTGCGTGTGAAGACAGGAAAAACTGTAAACATACAGAGAGAGAGAGGAGAGAGAGAGAGAGAGAGAGAGAGAGAGAGAGAGAGAACTTCATGAACTTTTGTTGTGGCTAATGAACTTGAGATAATAACTCAATTTTCATAACTACTTCGGCCAATTGCACTTCTTAAAAACTTACTTAAACCACGGAATTGCTTCCGTAATTACAAATGATTAAAGACATGCACTGGAATAAGTAATAGCTATAGATTTTCAGGCAATTCTCTCTCTCTCTCTCTCTCTCTCTCTCACTAAGAAATTTTTTAATTCCTTAAAGGAGCTTAAAACTCTCTCTCTCCTCTCTTTCTCTCTCTCCCCTCTCTCTCTCTCTCTCTCATTAAGTAATTTTTAATCCTAAATAAGCTTAAACTCTTCTCTCCTCTCTCTCTCCTCTCTCTCATCTCTCTCCTCTTCTCTCTCTCTCTCTCTCTCTATATATAATAATATATATATATATAATTATATCTATATAGATATATATATAATTACATAATATATATATATATGTCTACTTAAACAATTATTTTATTTCCTGAAGCTGAATATTCTCTCTTCTCTCTCTCCTCTCTCTCTCTCTCTCCTCTCTCTCTCTCTCTCTCTCTCTGTTTTTGTTACTAAATGTTTTAATTTCGTTAAAGCGCTCAAAAAGAGAGCATACTTCCCCAGGTAATCTGATTAAGGCAAGTTGCACGGGACCCTTCCCACTAAGGTCGTGGTGAATAATACCCAAAGATGCTTGTGGACATCATGATGAGAAGTCACTCCACTCTATAAAACATATGTTTTCGTAGTCCACTGAATATTGCAATATGATATGGTACCACACTATCAAAAGGATATTGCACAAATAGAGAGTGACAAAGGTCCTTTACAGCTAGAATAGAAGAAGTTAAGGACCTAGACTACTGGGAAAGACTACAATTCTTAAAATTATATAGTCTAGAAAGGAGAAGAGAACGCTACATGATAATTCAGGCATGGGAAAACAGATAGAAGGAATAGCAGAAAATATCATGGAACTAAAAATATCAGAAAGAGCAAGCAGAGGTAGATTAATATGCCCAAAACTATACCAGGAAAAATAAGGAAAGCACACAGGACATTAATCCACTACGCACCAGCATCGATAATGCAGCGTATTCAATGCGTTGCCAGCTCATCTGAGGAATATATCAGGGTGAGCGTAGATGTGTTTAAGAATAAGCTCGACAAATATCTAAACTGCATCCCAGACCATCCAAGATTGGAAGATGCAAAATATACCGGAAGATGTACTAGCAACTCTCTGGTAGACATTAGAGGTGCCTCACACTGAGGGACCTGGGGCAACCCGAACAAGATGTAAGGTCTGTAAGGTAAGGTAAGGGGGCTTATACTTCCCTTCCCTTCCCTTCCCTTCCCTTCCCTTCCCTTCCCATGCCTGCCCGTCCCTTCTACTCTGTTTCATTTCATTACTGTTTCATTTCATTACGTTTCATTCTGTTTATAAAGTGGCCTATCCTTACCCCTGTTAGTTCTACCCTTTCATTCTCCTGTAATTGCATTATATTCCATTGTCTACTATTCTTCTTCCTTTCTTTTCTATGCGACCCTTTCGCGTCTAAAGCTACGTCTCCTTTTCTTTCTGACCCTTCCAGTCTATTCCACTTTATTTCATTGTCTTCCTTTCCCCTCTCTTTTGTACTCAGTGCCGTCTTATGTCTCTCTCGAACGAGGTATTCTTTTCTTATCATAAGCGACATCGCCCTTTTATCTTACCATAGCATTCTGTTGCACTATTTATTACATTTCCATTCTATGGCGTCTCCTCTCCTGTAGCTTCTAAAGCGACTTTTCCTTTCCTGTCGCTGACGTTTCAATATTAGTTCCTGTCACATTTTTGGCATCAGTTTAATCAAGGTTCTTCCGGAACGTTTATGGCATTGAAATAAAAATGTTCCAGGTAATTTTTGTCATCAGGTGATCACGACTATTTTTCATTTCACTTGTCATCAGTATGATTAATTTTATATCATATCGAATATATTCCATTGCGTTGACAGATATGCCTGTCAGCGATATAAACAGAGTTTAATGAATTCTTCATCACTGATATAACCGGGGATTTAATGCCGTGAGTGTAATTATTGGTTTTCTAGATGTTATGCTATCAACTCTTCCAACGTTATTCTCGTATTTGTATGGCATAACGTTAGTCATTGAAACTGAAAAAAAGTTTTGCATCGATATATCCAAGTACAGTATTGCAATTATTGTAGTTGAAAATTGATTTTTAGATATTTTTCGCCATTACTATAATGACAGGTGTTCCAGAACATCCTAGACCGATAATGCATTCAAGGATATCCAGAACATTTCATGCTGTAAATGCATCCGTAGTGGGGTAGTGCCGTCAGGGTACTCCACCAGGTGCACTGTAGGCATTAATTACGGCTCTTTGCCGTGTCCTACCTGCTCCTAGCTGCAACCCCTTTCATTCGTTTTACTATACTTTCGTTCATATTTTCTTTCTTCTATCTTATTTTCCATCCTCTCTTAACAGCTCTTTAATAGTGCAACAGCGAGGGCTTCCTTTTCATGGTTGACTAACCTCATAGGATCCAGCGCTTGACCTAGGACATGTCCGAAAGGTGATTCATGGTGATCGAATACATATTTTAAATCTGATGGTAGGTTTGCTGGGCTGCAGTCGCTAATGTAGCACATTGTTCAGATAGGTATTCTTTCATACTAAAAATAATTTTTCAAGCTCCTGTGATTCCCCGTTATTTCGTGGAAATGAAATGTATGCCGTAGCGATGTGAAATATGTTATTGTGTGTCTGCTTTTACTGGTGTTTTATCCAAAAGCATTCGTAGAGAGGAAAAATGGAAGTTGTCCGTTGAATTTGGAGAGAATTTTCACTAACGTGGTTAGTTTTAACTGGTGTTTTCGACACTGCGCTACATTGGTCGTCTGTAACTGTATAACAGTGTGACAAAATAGAAATATGCAATTTATCTAATAGGCGACTTGCAATAGAATTCTAATGTAGTTTTAAGTCTATTTGAAAAATATCTGTCAACTGATTTCATAGAGCGCTCATAACAGATATGGTATGAGTTCTCCATTATACACATTTTTCAGCGTTCGTGGAAAGGGAAACACTTTGATATGGTGTATATGTGCCACACAAATATTTGTATATAGACGCGCGTATGAAATATAGTAGTTTTTTGTTACATTTATAGTTATCTTTAACGGACGTTACTGTGATTTTAACCTCGACATACAACTTTGTATTGTAAACATATCTACAACATTCAGGTATTTTGTGCGCATATCTACGACACTCGGCATTTTACCGTGAACGATTCTGCGCCTTTCAGGTATTTACAGGGAACCTGTTTGTATTTTGGTTTTTTTTACTGTATGGCAATTCGATAGTTATGTATCTTTGGGCTTAAAGCTATTTGACCTGGCCGTATCTACATTATAAGGACGAGATGCCGTATATGTACGTATGTAGTATATACCTTTTCGTTAAACTTACTGGGACAACAGGTACGCCTCTGAAAAAATACTGGATGTCACCTTGGGCCACAGTGGGTTTCGTCTTATGCAGGTGGGTTTTGAGGAATTATTTTCAAACTGGTATATTAGCAGTTTTCATTTGAAAATTTAAATTTCTATGTTTCGTAAAACATCGTAGCTTTCATTATTATTTTATTATTATTATTATTATTATTATTATTATTATTATTATTATTATTATTATTATTATTATTATTTTCTATCAGTCCTCCAATTCGACTGGGTGTTATTTATAGTGTGGTGTTCCGGGTTGCATCCTGCCTCCTTAAGCCCCGTACACACTATGCATTATGATGCTCGCAGTGTTAGATGGATGCGTTGAAAAACGACTTTTTCAACACGAAGCCGCGTCACCAACGTGTTGATGGGACAGAGCCATTTCATTGCACAGCTCAGTGATGCACCAATGTTCAGAGTGAGAGGATGTCTTGCTTACCACCACCCGCCAAACCCCTTGAGACGACAAGGAACTAACACTACATTTTATTGAATTACTGAAGAAACATCCATCTGTTTGGAACATCAAATGCAAGCATTACAAGATGAGAAACATCAGGAGTGCAAGCTTTGAAACCATAAAATCAGAGTTATCGAGGTTTTGTAAACTGTACATTGCGGAATGAAGACATTACTGAAAAGCTGCACACCCTGAAGACACATTTCTACAAGGAAATGTCTGCATTCAAAGCATCACAGAAGTCTGGAGCTCCGAAGTTCAAGGTGGTGTTTTTGATGAGCTGCGTTTCCTGTAATAAAAAAATATTTGTGTACTTTGTACCTATAATTTGAACCTTACTTTCAAATAATCCTCCCTAAGGACATTATAGATGGCTTCACAGGTTTCGGGGATGATTAGACGGAGGCTCTGTTTTGAAATGCTGGTTGATTATTGGAGGCTTGCATACGATCCTCCAGCTGCAAGAACGAGCTCCTGGTGATATGCTGTCTCGAAAGCTGGTGTCCTGCTTACAAATATATGGTTCAATGCTTTTCCAACAATTTATACAATGCAAGGATTGGCATTCTTGTGTAATTTTCAAAGTCTGTTGGATTTTCGACTTGTAGCTTCAAAAATATTTCATTGAAGCTTCCCTTCAGAGGTCGCCGAGAAAACCATTGCTTACACCACAAGGTTCTACGTTTCTTCCTCAAAAGTTTCTTTTTTTGCAGCACACAGAGCAACTACACCCCACAGTAGTCTCTCCCAGCAAAGTACGCCATCGGCAGACATACTGCCGTTGAAAGCTGATCTGCGAGAACAAGTGAGCAGTGTTGCAGTCTAGTTTGGCCGCTATTAATTTTTTTCGACACCACTACTGCATCACGTGGCTGATACATGATGGCATAGTGTGTACCAGGCTTTAGGGGTCCATCACTAGTCTTACTTTGTGCGCTGTTTCTAGGAACACACTCTTCTGCATGAGTCCTGGAGCTACTTCAGCCTCTAGATTTTTCCAGATTCCTTTATAAAAGTCTTGGGATCGTACCTTGTGCTCCTATGATTATGGGTACTATTTCCACTGGCATATCCCATATCCTTCTTATTTCTATTTTCAGGTCTTGATACTTATCAATCTTTTCTCTTTTACTCTAGTGTCCCATGGTATTGCGACGTCAATGAGTGATACTTTCTTCATGATTTTGTCAATCAACGTCACGTCTAGTCTATTTGCACGTATCACCCTATCTGTTCTGACACCATAGTCCCAGAGGATCTTTGCCTGATCGTTTTCTATCACTCCTTCTGGTTGTTGCTCGTACCACTTATTACTGCAAGGTAGCTGGTGTTTCTTACACAGGCTCCAGTGGAGTGCTTATTATTATTATTATTATTATTATTATTATTATTATTATTATTATTATTGAATGCGTTGTGGAAAAGTCACTGGCGCAGTATTAAGGTCCTTAAGGTAATCCCTTGCAAGAGAAAATCAGGCTGACAAAAAACAATATATTTCCCATTTATTATATACCTATATCGTGCATTGGCCCCTATGCGGATTTTTAGAATTTATAGATCTATGCATCAACGTATTCAAGTCAATCACATTAACCCTGTTCAGTAATTCCTGTCTCCTTTTGACTTACCACCACAGAATAGTCATATAAAATCTACTCCGTAGGGAGTTAATGCTGTCAGTGCACCTTACGCGGTACACTGTAGGCATAATTTGAAGTTCTTTGCAGCGTTCCTTCGGCCCCTAGCTGCAACCCCTTTCATTCTCCCTACCGTACCTCCGTTCATATTTCCATCCGCTCAACAATTGCTGCCTGGTGCAACTGCGAGGTTATCCTCATGTTACACCTTTCAAACATTTTTATTGTCAATTTCCCTTTCAGCCTTTCAGACCTGAGTGACCGCACAGCTCCCGGCACTTGGCCTTAAGCCTAAATTTTTTAATTTAATTCCATATAAAATATATTATTTCATCATGATTATATATATATTTTTAAAAATTTTAACATTTTTGGCCGGGCAAAATTATCAACACCACCCTAAGACATCTTCTCTATGCTGTTCTTGGACGGCCACTAGTGTGTAAATTCCCATGGTTGAGAAATGAAGTTCACTCAGAACTAAGAATAGTCCTGTTTTTTGTATTCAAAAGATTGTTGAATTTCATTTTCATTCCTTCTCTAGTTAACGTCGGCAAGAAAACCTTCAATATCACCGTCATGTGAATTCATTGGATAATACGAGACTCAGACAGCAGCACACTTTTATTCTGGTCCCTGGACTTCGTCTCGGTTCTTATGTTATTAAGGAATTCCCCAGAATTGCTGGAGTTTGGGATTTTTCTTTTCGATGTCACGAGACGGAAAGCATTTGATAGAAATAGTGAATAGTTCGTAAGGGATCTGACACTGAAAATTCTAGTTTTAGGATATATATATATATATATCTTTGTATATATGTGTGTGTGTGTTTGTATGAATATATGTGTGTATATTATATATATATATATATATAATATATATATATATATAATATATATATATATTTATATATATATATATTATAACGTATATATACAAAAACATGCGACTGCAATTGCAAGGTACTTAGATCCTGATAAAAGTTAGCGTCGGAGCTCAGCAAATGTACCAAGGGACGTCCATCTGTCTTCCATGACAGATTAAAGAGGTCCCTCTTGAACTGCCTTTTAACGGAGACAGACTTTACAGAGAGATACTCGGTCACGTAACTAGTACATTCAGGTTTCTTACTTGACAACATATGGTTTGCCAGATTTCAAGGAAAATAGTGAACATTAACAAAACAACTATGTTACTGATTGTAAATCGTCCCATTTGATTTTTTTCCAGATTCATCAGCGATGAGTGAACGAAAGTTTTAAAAATGTTTCATAAATGTTTTTCCCGAAATTTGGAAATATATGACAGATTTCACTTTTATGAAAAAGTAATATTATGGCCTTATTGTATGCAATAATCGTGTTTTCTCGTTGAAATGATAGAGAAATATGAAGCATATGTTTGCTAGTTCGTGAATTTTCAACGAAATCCTATGTATGCAGTCAAGTCGCATTAGTTCTGAGCTTAGCTGTACAATAGAGATCTCGGGACAGATAGATAAATAAATAGATAAGTAAATGGATACGATTACATATCATTTTTCTCTCTGTTGGATCGATTTCGGGTTTCAGGCAAAGTTACAAACCACTGGGCCGCATACCTATCACTGACGCGGTTTTGTAGTACACCTTCGCATACACGCATTCGTGTGTATTTTGCTTTGGAACAATAAAGAAATAGATATATATATATATAATATATATATATATATATATATATATATAATATATATAATGGTATCAGCGTTGCTGTGGAAGCGATAATAAAGCATATGTATTTTTCCTGTAAATAGAATATTTTTATTTTAATGGTGTAAGTTACACTGCACAGCTGTCTGTTATATATTTTCTATCGTATGATGTGGTTATAATGCGCATACAATTTTATGTCGTATTTAAGCATATTGCTTAACAATAACGAATATGATGAAGATGATTACTGCCTTTTTCATTTTCTCAATGAACCTAGGAATGAAATATTAATAGAAAAGGTGTGTTCTTATTGCGCTGTCTAGTATTACTCTTTTCATGGAAAGGAAACATTACCTTTCTGCTTGCATGCTTATGCGTTAAAGATAATCAAATATTCATTTAATTGAGCAAAGCACTACAAATGGAGAATTCGTTTATATAATGCAATGTTAAACTGCTCTTTGTCTGACGAGATGAACGTCTGGGAATTTGCCTGTATATTCATTTTCAGTTTTCATTCAACATCCTATTTTGTATTTACTTGGATCTCCGTATGTTTATTTTCATATGCTTGTTACTTTCAGTTATTTTTAACTCGTTTGGTTTTCCTTTAGTCGTAAGTAGATATTTAGAAGTTAAGAATCAAGTGCTCTTTGGACTGGTATTTCTTATGAATACAATTACGTAATCCACTGATAACTAGTGAAATGCAATGTTTAAAGAAGGCGTGTTACCCAGAGACCTCGGGAAAATGGACGTCACGATGAAGAAGCTAAGAAAACCTGTGTTGGTGTCCCAGACGAGGACAGAGCAATATGGGGACGCATTCAAAACCATTATACCTCTCGAATCAAGCAGTTGAATGTGGACTTGTTTTTTAGTTGACTGTAGTTGGGCGTTGTCAGGGTCTTGATGAAAATAAGGCTAGCATCATATCGAAGCCCCGTTTATATATGAAATAATAATAATAATAATAATAATAATAATAATAATAATAATAATAATAACAAAATGAAGGTCAGTTAAAAGCGTAGCTGTAGTTAATATTGAGTCACGTATTACAGTTAAGAGAACGATAGGAGAAACTTTGGTCAGATGCTTATTCATGAAAAGATTTAGCATTTCCTGATAATTCGTGCATGTGAACGTATGAGGTACTAAAGAACTGTTAGAGAAGAGAGAGAGAGAGAGAGAGAGAGAGAGAGAGAGAGATTAAATTTAAGGTATGTTTTATACACAATACGTAGTGGTTAAGAGGGTGTGGGGAGATGGATGACAGCCGCGTCAGACAGACAAAGACTGGAGAGAGAGAGAGAGAGAGAGAGAATTCATGGAGAATGAATGAAGGATTTCCAAGTTTTGCCGTGAGACCCAGAGAGTGGTAAGCGTCCGTGGATCTAACACCCTCTCTCTCTCTCTCTCTCTCTCTCTCTCTCTCTCTCTCTCTCTCTCTCTCTCTTCCCTTCCCTTCCCCCGGCTTCGAATCCTCTCACCTGAGCTTAAGAGCTTAAGCTGTCTTGAAACATTTCTTATATCCAAAGGCTCTTTTTTTATTTTTTTTTTTTTTCGAGCCTTTATTTGCATTATATTTCTTGGCTTTTATCCACTTTCCAGGAAACGTATTTCTAACATTGTTGTGTCTGTTTTTTTTTCACACCTTGCATTTTGCTCCTTATTTTCTATGTGTGTTTTCATTTACTATATATATTCAGTGGATCTTCTCGTATTTTCGGTGCCTCTTTGAGTTTCATTTTCCGTGTTTTTTTCCATTCATGTCATTTGCATTTTTGCATTTATTATTTTTTGTGTGTTTTCATGCATTGACTCTTTTTATTTATTTAATATTTGCATATTGCCTTTCCACTTATTTTCTTGATTCCAACGAACGTTTCTCTAGCATTTAATTTCAGTGCGTTTCGCATCGTCGCCTTCTGTTTGACATTTTATGTCCCGTGGAATTCTTTTGTATTTTCCCAGAAATTGTCCCATTACTTATTCAATTTGCTTTTCCTTGCTTTTTACCATTTGAAAGTCATTTATCTCTCCTTTTTTACTTTTATTTATTTGCCTTGCATTCAATATCGATTTTATATTTGATATGCATAATTTCCATCTTATTGTTCTTAAAATTTCCATTTCATTGTGAACATGTTCTCATGCTTCGTGCCTCTGTGTATCTTTTTGCCTGTGCGTCCATTTTTATTGTAATACTTCCTCTTATATTATTATCGGTTGTTATATACACGAAGTGGTTGTGGTGATATTCTGTGAATGAATAATAGCGTTAGTCTGGTAAAACAAACACACCACACACACACACTCCGAGAGACTTGCTTGTGCCACCTCTTCCCTATATATATATATATATAGATATATATATATATATATATATATATATATATAATATATATATATATATATATATATATATTATATATAATATAATATATATAATTCACACACACACTTACACATGTATGCATGTATATACGTATATACATATATGCAATATATATATATATATATATATATATATATATATAATATATGTGTGTGTGTGTGTGTGTGTGTGTGTGTGTGTGTGTGTATGTGTGTGAAATGGGGGATGCGAACGTATGTGTGACATATGATCTTGTTGGATATGTTTCAGTCTTTTCGCAGGCACGAAGTATGTTTGTTAAGTAAGCGCACAGCTCAACGCTATTTGCGTTGGATAGCGCAATCTCAGCATTAACCAACACTTGTCGGAACGATCATCTTTGATTGAGTGGGTCGTTGATGGCATGTGTCCAAGAATGGAAGTTTCCAGAAACTCTTATCCGGTTACGAATCCAGATTATGAGGCGTGCCACTGCAGCTGTGTGTATGTCCGGTCGTATCTAGTGAGAGAGTGACCGATAAGGCAGTTGCGAGATCTTTGATGAAGAATGTTTCATGGCTGTTGCAGGAGCTGTTTAGTAAAGACAGCGAAATTCTAAGCTCCAATTACCTGTGGAAAAGGTGAATTGAAATGTGCGTTGACATTCAGTAACTTGCCGTGTATTTTATCATTTCTTTTATAAATAAAGGTATAAGCCACGAAGGAAAGTGAAACACTGGAGTAGCAGCAAAATCTTTCGACTCAACGTCCTTTACATAGCAGACTGGCTGAGTCAGTAAGGACGTTGAGTCGAAAGATCTTGTAGCTACTCCAGTGTTTCACTTTCCTTCGTGGCTTATACCGTTTATTGATACATATATCTCGCTCCAAACTTTCGTGATTCAGTTATACATCATTGCTTTTATACCTGTGGTTTTTTTTTCTATTGTCAACGCATTTCCGTTTGTTTTCGAAATATCCCATATTGTTTTTTTTTTGGTAGGGGCGGGGGTGCGGTTAATGTGATAAGTTTCTTCGTTTGACGGATGTATCGTGGATCAAACAACGCAAAATTTAGGTGACTGTTCAGACATTTATCCTAATTTGTACTTTGATTAACTGACCCCTGTGTTAACTGGAGCACATAGTGACGATTATGAGGAAAGGGAATTTAGTTTCCCCTTTTGTTATCACCTGTTTTATTGACGTTTGAGGTGGTGGTTAATAATATGCTATTAGCTTATATTATATTTTAATTGGTCTTATGTTGGGTTTGCAAAATCAAGTGTATTTTTATATGCTAGGTTTGATTTATACCCACCAATTTAGATGTAGGTTTTCTTAGAATTCATGAGAGAGAGAGAGAGAGAGAGAGAGAGAGAGAGAGAGAGAGAGAGAGAGAGAGAGAGAGAATTGCGACACTCAGGAAGGAGGGATACAGGCCTGATCTACCAATACTTTTGCATCTCTTCAAGGTAGGTGAAGCAAAGGCCCCTTCAAAATAGAGGCATTACATATACTATGTATTTATGTATGTGTATGTATGTATGTATGTATGTATGTATACTTATATATTTTTTCCCTAAAGATAGACTTTACTTTATAAATAAACACACTATAGCCAAGCTGAACTCTCCTGCCTTTTAGCTGTGATGTATAAATTATGAAGAATTATTGTTTTATATGGAATGAGACATCAGCCTAGGAAGGACCGACCTACCTGAAAAATTATTCCTTTGCTACTCTTGAAGATTTCATTCTGTATTCATTATTTTCCTGATTGTCTCTGTTTCTCCTGACATCTTCGAGGTTAAACTTTATTATTTTCCGTTATTTTTGTGGGCTATGGGGTTGGAGGGGAGGGGTGTTTGTATATTTTTCGGGTGGGCTAACTAAGTATTTGGTTACCTGTCCTATTATTAAGTAAATAAAGAAAAGAATGAAAATGAAAACTGAAAATAGGTCTACCTGTGCATGTCGATATCTTTCATATTTTCCTGCTTTATTTTCATTCCCCTTCTCCCTGAATTTCATTGCGTAGCTATATATATATATATATATATATATATATATATATATATATATATTATATATATATATATATATACATATATGTGTGTGTATGTATACATACATACACTTGACTCCTAGCCTGACATTTTAAAAGAAAAGCGTAACCGAGAGCGTTTCATGAAACAAGAGAGCGGTTCTGTGTACTTTTCAAGAGCAAGAGAGAGAGAGAGAGAGAGAGAGAGAGAGAGAGAGAGAGAGAGTCTGTTTTGTTTATATGAGAGGGCCGAAAGGAAGAGCTCTGTACTGTTTTAATGGCCGCCGACCCTAAAGGGGAGAGACTCCTGGAAAGACGGCTGACTCCTGGATTCTCAGCTGGAACGCCTTCAACAGGCGTAGGAAATGCGGTCGCGTCCGTCCTTCATTCCTGAGTCTCTCTCTCTCTCTCTCTCTCTCTCTCTCTCTCTCTCTCTCTCTGTCGACGATTGTGGGGGAACCCACAGAGGTATTTCAGGGCTTTGGGTTGTTGGTCTGTGTTTAGCGCAGGTGCTACTTTCAGCAGTGATAGAACTATTTTTATTATTAGTATTATTATTATTATTATTAGTTATAGCAGTAGTAGTAGTAGTAGTAGACTGACTTTTTGCATTGTATACAACAGAAACTTTTCAACAGGTTTCAAATATATATTTTTAATCTCCTAAAAGAGAGTCAAACAATCTGCCTAGAAGTTACTGTTGTAAATTGTGGGATAAAGTTATTTTATGTTGTTGGGAATGTCTTTATATATAAATGATATATATATATACATATACATATACATATATACGTATATATATATATATATATATATATATATATATATATATGTGTGTGTGTGTGTGTGTGTGTGTGTGTGTGTATTTGAGGCTGTATGTGTGTGTTTGTGCTGGAGAGTAGGTATTCGAGTATGTGTACGTCGGCGTGTGTCGTCAATAATCCAGCTATCAGCTATACGATAAGCCAGTCTCTAGTCTCTCTCTCTCTCTCTCTCTACAAAGGCATATCATACAACTCTCAATATTTCCGTTGCAAACCTTTCATGAGACAGATTGCTTCAGAAATGGAAATAACACGTCTCCCAAATTCGCACTGAAAACACGATCGGTGTATGAGTAAGCAAATCATGAAATCCGCAGATAAAAGGCGTAAAATAGCGTAG
>NC_087204.1:76643987-76646487 GCF_015104395.2 Macrobrachium nipponense
TCAGGGAGTGAAATTGAAGATGCCCCGAATACGATGGTACTTTTTTCTCATTTTTTTTTGCATTGGAGATGAACGAGTCATTACTACGGTTAGAAAATCACTTAAGAAAAAAGGCAAGGATCCATTAGTGCGCGGCTTTGTATACAGCGTCCCATTTAAGAGGACTGGCATCCCCGCCTCCGTGTTTCTATTGAAAGTAGGATGAAAGATTCTCCTCACTTACAGAACCCGATTACTTCTGACGCAATGCCGGAGACACCTTTGTCTCATAGACGCCTTTGGCAATTTATGGGGGCATAAAAAAGAACTTTTAAGTATATCTTAGTTTTAACAGAATACTGAACTGGTTAACAGCTCTCCTAGGGCTGGCCGGAGGATTTAATATTTTTACGTGGCTAGGAACCAGTTGGTTACCTAGCATCGCGACCTACAGCTTATTGTTGGATCCGAACCACATTATATCGAAAAATGTATTTCTAATCGCCAGGAGTAAATTCTTCTGATTCCACGTTGGCAGAGCAGAGAATCGAACTCGGGACTACTGAATCGGTAGGCGAGCACGTAGCCCTCTTAGCCAACGAGGAACTGAAAAGCTACCGCAGAAAATAATTGTGCCCAGATGCTGGCAACAGACCTTAAGGGAGCGGTACCGCGTTATCAAAGAGAATTGGCGACTTACGCACTGAAGTGAAATAACATTCACAACGTTATATATATGGTACCGATGTAAAGATTGCGACTGATTCCCCCTCTCCGCACACGCGAAATTCTTCTTTCAGGACATTTCAGGTTGCGAATTGCTTTTGCTAAAGGAAAGAAAATGACACACATTGGCATAAGTCACCACGTCTGATGCGACGGTCGAGAAAGCCTAGGAAGGCGAATCCATAATACAAACAAACAAATAGTCAACAACTGACGTGTTCGAGCCCGAGCTACGCCCACCTTTTATAAGCCTTTTACTTTACCTCCATTCCCGCTTCCTTACTTCAAGCATGCTGTCCAACCTCTCGATTAGTTCTTAGTGCAGCTGGGGTTTCATCCCAGTTCCATCTTTAAATCTTTGTATGTTATATCCTTTAATTATTTTCTGGATTTCTTTATCATGCTGTCCAACCGCTCCAACTCCCTCTTTTCATTGTCTTGATCGCTGAATGACAGCCTAATTTTCATGAAATCAAATCAGATACAACAAAACCAGGGCTTTGCTACAGACCCATTGTTTCAAGTAAGGCCCCTTCAATGCTTCATATACTTTATTACCACACTTCCCTGATTTTCTTACTGATTGAGAATAAAGCTGACATTAATCTTTGCGCGGTATTCCTTTCAGTCCTTTGCTTCTCACTTGTTCCCTATTGTCGTCCTACTGAGCTTTCCAACTTCCTAAACAGGATCCTGTTCCGATATTCACTTCGCATTTGAGACTAAATCTCTCGGGGAAGGTTTGGTAGAATAAAAAGAATGAGACTTAAATTGTGATTCTGAATATAGTGATGAAATTTGACACTTTTAAACTACTTGACGATATCAATAACATGACCTATATTGCTGATTTTAGATACTTCTATTTATCTGTTTTTATTATTTATTATTCACTTATATCGTATTCGCGCTGAAATGAAAAAAAAAAATCTGTTGGGCGCAAATTTGTTTTTAAATGTCCTTCAACAGATGAACTCCAGGAGTGTTTTGAAACGTAATTGATTCCAGTTGGCCTGCTAATCGTGTAACTTACGAACTGTTAAAGCTGCAATGGATTTTTTTTTAATAACAGTTAGAAAATAAATAACTAAATGCTCTTTTGGATATTACGACTTTCTTCGTACTATGGACGGCAAGTCCAAATTGATTACAAAATTACTGATGTACTTTAATTAGCAGTAAGCAATCTCGTGACCAAACACATAATACACACAGACACAATTATATAATATATATATATATATATATATATATATATATATATATATATATATATATATATATATATATATATATATATATATATATGTATATATATATATATATCATATATATATATATATATATATATATATATGCATACATATAAATACGTATAGAAGTAAATAAATACATGTGTATGTATATATAAGTTTTTGGTTATAGATCATCTGGTAGCCAGTTGTTTTTTTAAAGAATACACATGAACTCGCGAGGGTATCATTTTAAGAGAACGTATATCCAGTTCACCATACTTTTTTCTTCATTTCAAAGTCAAGGATTTGAAGGAAAAGACGATTGTCGTTTCTGCGTTGTACCATTTATTTTCTGGTGTTGACAGCTGTTCCAGCCATTACTTCATGGTGAAGAAATGAAACAACTGCTACTGACTCTGATCTTTGTTAAAAAACTTGACTCGGCGGAGAAGGAAATATACAGAAAATAAGAGAAAGTTGTCTTAAAACAATAGTCGTCACAAATGCATCAGCATTATAGAAGTGTATGTATGTATGTATGTAACAAAGCATACATTCTT
>NC_087204.1:76651487-76653987 GCF_015104395.2 Macrobrachium nipponense
GATTAAAGAGACTATTCCTTTATGTAATTAAAGAGACACTTCCCTTCCATAATTAAGGAAACACTTCCTTTTGTAGTTAAGGAGACACTTTCTTTATGTTATTAAGGAGACACTTCCTTTTCGTAATTGATGAGACACTTCTCGTATATAAATAAGAGAAGACCCTTCCTTTTCTAATTAAGGAGACCTTTCTTTCACGTAATTGAGAAGACACTTCCTTTTCGTGATTAAGGAGACACTTAAGTAAATTAAACTGAATGATTTGATTTCTGTAAATCAATCCCCCTAGTATTGATATCAGCCCGTCAGATGGATTGTGATTGATTTAATCAAATCAAGCGATCGGCTATTGACTTCAGTCAATCAAACGGAATATACTAATTGATTACCTACACAGGCTTGCATAGACAAGCATATTTTTTAAAGGAGAAGTTCTGTTTCACTTGAATGCTTTTTTCTTTATTGCATTAAAGAGAATCCCGGTTTACTTGGAGTTAGGCCTAAAACGCCATTTGGTTTCACCATGTTATTCCAGGATTATCCAAAAGTAAAGTTTGTTTTTATTCTGTTATTTTACAAGGTTTGTTTAAAGGAGAGTTTTTTACTGCATTTTATTTCAAGGTTGCTTAAAATAGAATATATTTTTTCGTTTTCCTAATTTTATTTCAGGGTTGCCCAAACAAGAAATTTGTTTTCCTGACTTACATAAAAGCTATATAAAGGAGAATTCTGCTTTTATCGAATGGTCTTTCAGGAGTGTTTAAAATTAATTACTGTTTTACTGAATGCTATTGTCAGTGTTCACAAAATAAAAAAATAAGCTTCTGTTTATACTAAATGTTATTATACAATTGCGTAAAAGGAAATAATTTTGTGTTGCGCTGTCAGGTTACGCCATAAAAAAAATCTTTTTCATGGAATATCTTCAGGCTTTTCTAACGGTAGAATTTAGATAATGTTAATGAAGTTTTTTTTTAAATGAAACAGCCGAGTGAAGGTGAACAGCGTGATGCATTTCCCTCTTGCAATTTGAATTTGGACGTTGTCACCGGCAATTTCTAACAACGATAAACCCTACAATATTGACAACATCATCATTAATATGAGTGTCGTTGTAATGGATATTATCGTAATTATCAATAATTTTATGATGTGCAATCCTGTATTATGGAAGAAGCCACAGTGATTACCAACCCTCTCCCCCATCGTAGAATCTCCATATGAGTAATTAAAAAGTCTCGTAAAAGTTAATTACCTGCCACATTTATTTAATCATAACTTGAATAGCTAACCGTGAATCGCTTATGCTCAAACGCCGTAGGATCAGATAACGGCAGTGTCCTAGGTTTCACCCTTTGAATATTTATAATTTTATTTGGCATTATAACTCAGTAGCGATTAGAGAAGTGTCATGATATCACCGTTGAAGATTTATAACTAAAAGGACCAATATACATATATAGTATATATATATATATAATATATATATATATATGTAATATATATATATATATATATATATATATATATATATATATATATATATATATATATTATTAAATACATGCATACATACAGTAATACTGTCGGGCGTGAATGAAGCATTCTTGTAATGTGATATACAAATAAAATATTCATGGATCTTACGGGGTATACAATGTAATTGCGCTGTGAAGGTATTTTAATGACTGTATAATGGAATTAAACCACTCACATAATTGCTAATGGGCACTTTGATGATTTAAACTGTTTTTATATTTGAATAATTAAATTGTTTATATATTCGAATGGCTGCTTAGGTGAATTAAACCGCTCATAAATGGTAATTTCTATAGATGAAGCATTCGGATTATCACTTTATTGAATCAAAACTTCATATGTGGTATTGATTAAAAAAAAAAAAAAAAATGGATTTATTAAGGTATCATCCGTGCCCTTAATATAACATTGTTATGAGTGCGTGTTCTTTCATCATGAATGTTAATCCTTTAATCTTTGGGTTTAACTTTATCGGAAGTAGACGCTGGGACAAGGTTTATATGATTAAAATGTATAAGCTTGATGGTGTGCCCTAAGGTGCGCTGGAACCCGGCGCTGCCCGTCATGTCTCCCCTAGCCGCCTGATCCCCTACCTACCCCTCCCCACCCGGTGCAGACAAACACGTTTGCAGGAGGGTGGATGCGTCATGTTTCCCCTACCTTACCGATCCCCTACCTACTCCGCTCCGATCCGGTGCCGAAAGCAGGTTTGCAGGAGGAGGGTATATTTGTCATGTGTTCCCTACCCTCCCTATCCCCTACCTACCCCGCCACACCTTGTGCGGACAAACAGGTTTGCAGGAGGAGGGTGTGGATGTGTCCTGATCCTCTACCTTTCCCGCTCGGTAAGAAAGATCCACTCGAATTTTATTATTATAGGCATTTGTATTTTTGTTGTTGCTGCTGTTATCGCTATTATTGCTATCATTATCAATATTACTAACAACGCGAAGTTTTTTTA
>NC_087204.1:76658987-76668987 GCF_015104395.2 Macrobrachium nipponense
GGAATTGGAAGACCCAGACCTACTTGGATAAGAACTGTAACGCGAGGGGTTGCAGATGAGTGGAGATTTGTGGAAGATAAAGTGCAGGAAAGCCACGAGTGGCTGCATTTCAGAGGGACCTTTTGCTTCACTTGACTTTGGAGGCATAAGTTATGATAGTGATCATAATCATGTTGTTTGTATGGGTGGAGTCTTTCCACTCCGAGTACTCAACGAAGTCATGTCGTGTCTGTCACACTCCAGTGGCTCAGAGAATTCAGTTTTGTGAGTGGTTGTGTGTAGGTGCATTTGTTCTTATCATCCTGGTCTTTGTTTTACTTGTAAGCTCCTCGTTCACACATCTTGGAGACTATCTTTTTACTTCCGTCTTCCTCTCTATCCTCCTCCTGCTCCATCTCTTCCCCCAAACGCCATCTGTTTTCTCTCCCTTTTGAGTTTTTGTCACACGATCCATCTTTGTTGCACGGTCACTTCTGAAAGTTTCCTTTCCTTCTCCTTCTCCTTCTTCCCTTCCTTCCTTCTCCTCTCCTTCCTCCTCCCTCCTCCTCCTATTCTTCTTCTTCTTCTTCTTCTTCTTCACTTACAGGCCTTGCGGAATATGTTTCGAAATTTTGACTGATCGCCTCTTTCGCCATTTTCATCTTTTTAATTTTTTCTAGTTTTCTTTATTCTTCTTTCTATTCCTCTTCTTCCTCCTGTTTATTCTTTTTCGCTTTTACATAATTCTATTTTTGTATAATTCTGAATGTTTCATTTTTATATAACTGAATGTTTCAAAATCCTAACTCAACACCCTTTTCTATTCTAAGTTGCACACGCGTGGCATGATTTATTTATTATGGTATTCATTTATATGGATGCAATTTATCATGGTATTCATTTATTGAAGATGCGTTATACGGTGGAGAGTAAAGAGGTGTGTTACATTTGTATCTGGAAAACATTAGAGATTTTGATGTAATAATTTTCTGTTGAACTATTTTCGAATGATAACTCTGAAATTTATTTCTTTTTTTTTTAAATTTTAATTTTTTTTTATTTTTTTTTTTTGGAATACATTAGTTATTATTATTATTATTATTATTATTATTATTATTATTATATTATTATTATTATTATTATTATTATTATTATTATTATATTTTGATACAAGACATTCTGAGTTGTATTCCATATAAGTTTCTAAGTTTCATGATTTTATCTGCTGAAGGCCCAGTAAAATTATGCTCAACGGCATACGTTATTATTATTATTATTATTATTATTATTATTTTATTATTATTATTATTATTATTATTATTATTATTATTATTATATAGTCTGCGAAGCTTCAGCTATAGTTGGAAAAGAGAGAATTTCTTTAAGAACTTTAAGAAAAGAAATACACATGAAAAATATATAATATACAAGAGAAATAGCAATAAATAATAAGTGAAATAAAATTTTTAAACTTTCAAAAGAAACTCATCATGTTAGCCTGGTCAAGAAAAGAAAATACACCAGGCTGAACTCAAGTACGCAACCAGAAGGATAATTCCGTAATCCCGGCATAGCTGGAGTAATGGTGCTCGAAAACTGAGTGACACTAAACCTTTTGAAATTAAAGGCAGTGTTCAGAATTAACTGCATATCCAGGAACCTACTGTCTTGGATGATTTAAGGGGAGTCAGTATTACAGGAAATTCTTAAAGCTTGCACAGCGAGGTACTCCAACGACGGTGCCTAAGAATAATATTGACATCTTAAACAAGATTGAGTGGTGCTCAAGTATTCGTCGAACATTTTAACATTTAAAGTTAGCCCTAAAGACAATACTGGACTACGATATTAAAGAGAACAGAGTGAAGGAATAGGGTCATCAGTATACCAAATTTCAGGAGGCAAGAGAAAAAGAGACGAACCACAGATGTTTTAGAAAGAG
The DNA here is from genome assembly GCF_015104395.2 of Macrobrachium nipponense. Taxonomy (NCBI): domain Eukaryota; kingdom Metazoa; phylum Arthropoda; class Malacostraca; order Decapoda; family Palaemonidae; genus Macrobrachium; species Macrobrachium nipponense. The sequence continues at coordinate 76,660,909 of NC_087204.1, forward strand.
TGTCAGTAACAATAGTATAACTGACTTCGTCTTGTGTTTCTGCCTAGGAAGAAAGTCATGTAGGTACGAAGCTGGCTAAAGGGAACATACGAGCACGCGTAACTCATTTGCAATATAGAAAGTTTGGTTTGATCCCAGAAAATAGTATGCAACGGTAAATTCAAGTCACTGGATCATTTAAAAACTCTTCTGTTTTTAAACATACCAGTTTCTATCTTTTTTAAACTCTCTCTCGCTCTCTCTCTCTCTCTCTCTCTCGGTGCGCCCCAGTGGCGTGGTCGGTATGGTGTTGGCGTGCCACCTTGGTGGCCGCGAGTTCAATCCTCGGGCATCCCACTGAGGTGTGAGAGATTTGTATTTCTGGTAATAGAAGTTCACTCTCGACGTGGTTTTCGAAAGTCACGTGAAGCCATTGGTCCTGTTGCTGAATAACCACTGGTTCCTTGCAACGTAAAAACACCATACAAATCTCTCTCTCTCTCTCTCTCTCTCTCTCTCTCTCAGAACAGAGAACAGAGAGAATCTTTTACAAGCAAGTTCCTCAATACTTCATTATAAATTACGAATTCTGGCATTTGGAATTCATTTGGAATTCCAGACAGCGCTTTTAGATCCGCTGAATGTTTCAGTCGACACGAGAAGCGGCTCTGATACAACAACGTATCTTTTATTGGAAAACGGAAGTCATGTTGCCTTTGAATTTTCGACAAAGTCGATAAAAATGTTTCAGCCGTTGTGCGTGTTGTATCTTTCATCAAGACGCATGGACCTAAGTAAGGAATGGTTGTCCAAATCTATCTCGTTATCGCACATTTTGACAGATCTGCTTCTTGGATTAATGCAGCTTGGTTCTGGAACCTCAAAGGAATGCAGAGAATGCCCTCATTTTAGGAATGATGGAATTTATGGAATTATGAAACCACTGACATCTACAACGCAGATTAGAGGGTGGAAATGGTATGTTATTAAACAGCTCTCGATACTAATATCAAACGTCATAATATAATATTCTTTTGCATGATTCTTATTTCGGGTCAGTGACTTGAATTAGTGAGACCCTCAGATTGCAATTCGTCTGTAGATTGGTATCATAATGAAAGTGCTTGACCGATATGTTTGCATGATTAGAATGAGGCTCAAAGAGGTAGTGAGTGAATCGTGTGAAGCTCCTGAATGTGGTCACCCATCCAGTTTCTGAAAAGTACTGGTAATTTTTTTTTATTTCACATGCTTAATCTGCTGCAGTCGAGAGAGGATTTTGAAGTTTGCTGTCTTGGCTGGTGTAAGGCCATCTCTCCTCGTAGTGTGGGTGATGACGTCTTGGCGAAATGAAGAATCATTCACTTTCCACATCGGCGCTTTATAAAAACCAAAGTCTGCATTGTCTGACCTTTTGTTCCAATTCAAGTCATTTAGCTAAAACATCGCCTATCGATTGCTATCAAGAGATACGCACGCTTCTCTCCTCTCTCTCTCCTCTCTCTCTGCTCTCTCTCGTCTCTCTCTCTCTCTCTCTCTCTCTCTCTCTCTCTCTCTCTCTCTCTCGATAAACGCCTTCCCAGAAATCTGTTCAGGCGAGTGTATGTGGGAAAAATCCGTCAGGAATCTCTTATTGGCACCAAGAACTTCAAGTATTTGTGGCTCTCATTCGGTTTGTTGTTGAGCCTGAGGTATGGAGAATGCGCCACAGGTTTTGGTTGACCGGTGTTATTGACTCTTCCCTCGATCGCTCACTTATTCTCTTTATCCACGAAAATTACCTTTAGCCATTCGAAGATATAACGTTTTTTTTCCGGCATATGCTTTGGCAGATATCGCTAAAAGGTTGGATTATATGCTCGCGAACGTTTGTGTTAATGTAATGTTTGTGTATAGCGTTGCCATGGGAACAAAGATTAATAAAACACTGATCATGTCATGACTAAACTTGCAACTGGCTTCCAAGGAACTGGTGCGAGCCGCAGTGGGTTAAATAGCACCCGAAATCAGCCGTATGAATGAGTGACTTAGTAATTAATTGCCGTATTTGTGAATGGTGGTTGTTTAGTTTTCCTCATAAGCAAACATTTTTGAGATTCACAGAAATAAGGTGAAACTCTAAAATGACGTTACGTGAAAGGTATGAGCGCTATATCACAAAGGGGATTTTGATTATTTTCACGCGTTTTGTTACTGCTTAAGCTATATGTTTATTTATTTCTGGAAGGCGATTGGGTGATAAAGAACCAAAAGGGGTAGCCGTCATTTGTTTTTTTAGTCACTTACCACTCCTATGCCCTCACCTTTACATGTTGATAAAGAGTAATATGAGGAAATAAACTGGGAAAGTGGGTAGGAGTCGTAACTGATGTAATTTTTAAGTGAGTAAGTGAGAGCTAGCACGCGTTGTTCTCTCCATTCAGAAACTGGGAGAGTTAGACTGTGGTCAGCCGTGAGTTAATGGAGATTACGTCAATATATCAACATTCGTATCACAGCTCCTGCTGAAACGGCTCGTAGATATCAGCTGGCAATATTTGGTGTTTAGCTTTTTGTTTCGTGTACAGAACAGTATTAGTGTGTAACTGCGACATTTGTAGTAATATTAACTGATATTAACTACATTTGACTATTATAAATAATCACTGAAGACTCAGTTTTTGTTTTAATTACCAGAGGTTTTAGATATTAACTTGAAGGACTTACTTTCTCTCTATTTACGTAACAGTATTAGTGTGCAGTTGCCGACACTTGTGTTAGTATTAGATGGGACTCCTATTACACATAACCAATGAAGACTTGGGTTTTGTTTTTAATTACTGAAGGTTTTATATATTAATTTGATGGAATCGCTTTCTCTCTATTTACGTGACAGTATTCGTGTGCAATTGGCGACACTCTTGTTATTATTAGACGGGACTGCTATTACACATAACCATTGAAGATTCGGGTTTTGTTTTAATTAATAAAGGTTTTAGATATTAACTTGATAGACTTGTTGCAGGGTGTGTCCAATTGAAGGTGTCTCCCTCTACTCCTTCTGCAGATAGTTCTGTGGGTCAAGTCTGTCTTCCTATCACGACCAAAAAGGATTCAATTACAATACTTCGAGTCATTAGACAATACCCTGGTTTCGGCCAGCTTCCTCCTAAACTCTTTTCGGGATCCTACCCCTCACATTTACAACCTCTAAATCACTGGGTCTCAACTGGTGGTCCATTCTGACATGTTGGGTGGTCCACAGGGTTTCACAATATGTGGTAATGAATTGAAGATTGTTAAATATATTTTTAAATATACTGAAATGCAGCACGAACAATTTTATCCAGATGAATGATTGACTATTCATTTTATTGTATTATTCCTAATAAAAACATATAATAACAATCTTCAAGTTGTCATTCTTGCGTAAGAAATATAATTCTATCAGAATTATATTGCTTTATTTATCTTAAGGCAAAAAGAAAAGGTCCGCGATCATTTTTATTTTAGGCATTTGTACCATGACCTTAAACTAGTTGAGAACTACTGGTCATGATTAGTTCCTCGTTGGACGAGTGGTTTTCGCACTCGGCTTCCAGTCCGGTGGTCCGAAGTTCGATTCTCGGCTCGGCCAACACTGAGTCAGAGGAATTTATTTCTGGTGATAGTGATTCATTTCTCGATATAATATGGTTCGGATCCCACCATAAGCTCTAGGTCCCGTGGTTCCTAGCCACGTAAAAATATCTAGTCCTTCGGGCCAGCCCCAGTAGAGCTGTTTATCAGCTCAGTGGTCTGAAAAAACTAAGATATACTTAACTGGTCTGGATTGAAAAGCTCAAAAGAATTCTCTCTTCTTATCGGCTCATTTTCTTCGATTTTCTGGGGCTGTCCGATTTCTAAAAGGAAAGTTTATCCCTACAGTTTTTTCTTTCAGTTTTTTATGGAGTTGGTATGAAATTCCTAGACGGCCCTTTCCGTCGGTATTCATATGCCAAGACAAGACTGTTCAAGATTCCTCTACCCGGCGGCAAATTCCCGAGATGTGTACTATGCACCAGCCCTGTTTTTTATTTCTATTTTATTTATTTTTTTTTTTTTTTTTTTTGCCATGTCTCTACTAACCATTTGAAGCCGTTGTTGCATAGAATTTTCATGAATATTTCTTTACTCTATATAACAGCTGTATCTTCTTGATATTTTACCACGGCATATTTTAGACCCTCCAGGTAATTTTAGCAATGAAGTACCAGAATTTATCGATTAAGGAATTTTACTCTTGAACTTTTTCAGTTTCCTCAAAATTCGTTGTAGATAACCGAACACCAGGCCGTGGCTTAGCTAAAGAGTTGGAAAGAAGCCCCGCCCACTCGTTTCTCTCTGTCTCAAACTTATGAATGGATCAGTGTGCTACGATATGGCTCTTTACGTTGTGAATTACCGACAATAACCATTTCATATTCAGTATCTTTCATATGAGCATTTGTCTGTTTTTATTTATCGCTTGTTTTTATTTATTACTATGAGAATGAGATGGTAATGGTCCAGTTTTGATGATAAGATATTGCAGATGTGGGGCAATGACTATCCTCTGTTAGCATGGTATGGTGTGGCGCATTATCTATTTCTCAGGAAGCGTGGTCTCGGCGAAACAAAGACAAGAATTCTCACTCAATTTTTCCGTGGAGCCAACGGTAACCACTACGAAGCGTTCCCCTTTTCATGGCGGCACTTGACGACTGCGTGGATCACTGGTGGTTGGCTGGGTACTGTCTACCCACTCCATGCTGTGATTCATCCTTGTGGTAAAACACGTCTCATCCAGGTGAATCAACTGCCTACCCTCTTCCCGGTGTCGTTTGAGTGCCCGGAGAGTGATGATCCGGCAGCACCTTATGTCCAGGGATTCCTTCTTCGCATGCATCTTCCTCTGTGAGGTCTTGTTTCGGAATCCCATGTCGTGGAGGAGTGGCCACACCGACGTCTGCGAGGTTTCTTCCGGGGCTGATGTTCGCCATCCTCCATTCCTTCCTAAGGGGGCCGATTGTGAAGATCCCCTCACCACCGAATTCGTCATAGATCTTGCGACGAATGGCACCGATAGTAAAGTTGTCGCTGCGCCATAGGCCGCACCATCATGCCCATGGCATCTGCAACTCGATCATAAGTCCTGTAATGGAAAAGTACACATTTTAACTCTTTTACTGTTATTATGAATGGCTTTATAAGTGATCTGCTTGCGAATATTTCGAAATGCTGCTGATATCACTGGTTGCATTAAATATTTAAAATACTATAATATTCCTGCAATTGGTAAACTTTACGTTAATGCAACTTGTGATTCCATCAAGACTTTGGACATATAATTTGTTTATTTTATTTCGGAAATACCCATCAACAAGCTTATAAAAATATATTAAGCAGTACAGCTCATAAAGAAAGTAGGTGTATTTGTTTCCTTATCACTGAAATATAAACCTATGTAGTGAGCTTCAAACGCCTAAATAGGCCTGACGGTCTCAACAATCAAAATCGCTACACAGATTGCCATTATTGTCAATTTGTTAAAAGATTTTGAAAATCATTCAGTCGTGTTCTTGTGCATGTGTTTAACGTTAAAGAAACTGAAGCGATTGTCACTTGTCTCTTCTGAGGATTTCTCCTAAGTTTTTCAGAGTTGGATTGACTGTGTGGGGGGGGGGGCCGCCTTGTATGAATTGCAAGTGCTTTTATATAAGACAATCTATCTTGGAAGGGACTGGTCACAAGAATTAAACAACACAGGTATAGTGTGAGAACAGGACAAATGTCGAATGCTTTAGTTTTACACATTAATAATTTTAGTCATATGATTCATTGTGAATTGGGCAAAAGTTGTTTTATATTGTAACAGTATAACTTGTAGAGATGTTATTGAATCTGCTTTGATTAAACGTCACAGTGACTAATTGAATGTCAGCCAGGGTATGGACAAGCTAGACGGAAATGTTATTAGAGATTTGTAAGATTGTTTCCTTTTAATCACCTGTTGAGCTGTTCTGTACCTGCCGTACAGGTTTTAACGGGACTTTGTGTTTCCATATTTTCAGCTTTTATATTTACTTTGTGAGATGTACTCGGTGGTTTTAGCATTATACCTTGAAAATATGTTATTTAAACACAATTTCAAGGTACTCCTTTTATTTTTATTTTTATCTTTCCTGCGGCCCCAGCTGATATATATATGTATATATATATATATATATATATATATATATATATGTGTGTGTGTGTGTGTGTGTGTGCGTGTGTGTGTGTGTGTGTGTGTGAATGTTTTATTACTATGTGTGTATTTATATATATATATTATATATATATATAATATATATATAATATTATATATATATATTATATATAACATATATATGTGTATATATGTATATATATTATTATATTATATTATATAATATACTATAGTATATTATATATATTATATATTATTATATATTATAATATAATATACATATGTATCGTACTCAGCATCACTTAGTTTGTATCAAAATTCTCCCATGCCAAGAATTCCTTCAGAGGGAAAGGTATTTCGTATTACTGCCCTCAGTCGCTGTGTAGCCCTTTGCAATGCTTCCAGTGTCAACAACCTTGGTGAAAATGAGAAAACGTTTTTTCTTAAAGCTCATTCTGTGGGTTCTTGGAAACAGCATGCATTTTATTCCTTTGAGACCACATTATTCATCAATGGTGATGATACTTGGGTAATGTAACGCTGATTTGTATAAGGTCATTAAAACTCCCTTAGTGAAGTCCTTAAGACGAAAGACCCACTTCACGTCTGGCAGCCGCGTTTAAACAGGGCGTCCTTTAACTGCCCTCCCGCCCAGCGCAGCGTACAGCACCTAATACATAATTACCTACATAGATACATTATATATATATATATATATATATTATATATATAATATTATATAATTATATATCATACATACATACATAATAATATATTATATATTATTATAATATAATATTATAATATATAATATTATTATGTATACATAGCATATATATAATTATATATATAATATATATAATATATGTATACATACGCTTACCTACACTACATATATATATATATATATATATCTATATATATTATATATATATATATATATATGGATATATATATATATATATATATATGCTGCTGTTAATGCTGCGCAGGGCGGGAGGGCAGTTAAAGGACGCCCTGTTTAAACGCGGCTGCCAGACGTGAAGTGGGTCTTTCGTCTTAAGGACTTCACTAAGGGAGTTTTAATGACCTCATACAAATCAGCGTTACATTACCCATGGTATCATCACCATTGATGAATAATGTGGTCTCAAAGGAATAAAATGCATTTCCCAAGGTTGTGACACGGAAGCAGTGCAAAGGGCTACACAGAGACTGAGGGCAGTAATGCGAAATACCCTTTCCCCTGAGTGAATTCTTGGCATGGGAGAATTTTGATACAAATTAAGTGATGCTGAGTACGATACAAAATTATAGTAATATTTTAGTCATCTATAAAACAGAAAATAGAGCAATAAAGAGCATTCTAATAATGGGAAATCAAGCTATAATGAGTATCTTTTCAGATCTTCTAAGGAATCCTGCCTTCCTCTTCTGGACAGGAGACACTCCCTTTAGAGGGGTCCTTAAAAAAAAAACTGGCCTCTCCAAGGAGCCTTTGGGACCCTCACCATACCCGCTTCCACAGCCTGGCAGGATACCTCTCTTCCTCCGAGAAAGCAGCTGTATTCCGAATTTCTATTCCCTTAAGGAATGCTCCTTACGCTAAGACCTTTGAAGGCGCAGGAATGCGGTTAGATGGTTTCAGGAAACCCTTTTACAGCTATTATTAATTAATTAATAATAATAATAATAATAATAATAATAATTAATTCAACGCTCCCCGGAGAATGAACGGAGGGCCAACCTTGTACTAATTCGGGAGAACGATTGATGGTTATTGCCTTGGCGAGGGTCCGATGATGGAAGTGTAGACATATAAATAAGATGTTTTTATGTCAGAGTTTTTTCTTATTCTTCATCTTTTTTATATATATTTCTAATATTAAACGTAG